>NC_051285.1:9848664-10048664 GCF_015220745.1 Sebastes umbrosus
GGGAAAATCTCCTCACCGTGACATCCCTAGTCTGAGTGTTTTTACAAAAGAGGGTATATTCATAAACACCTGGGGAGATGGTGTGCCGACTGAAAATTTTCCAATCACAGATCTAAGCAGTGCATCTCAATATAACTTCAATCTAGTTTAACTTAATTCACTTTCCCCCACTGTTCAGTCTATTACCGCTATTGTTGAGGCAGAAGCAGAGCACTTTAACCGAGCTCAGCTCTGCTGTACGCGAGAGCCATTCATGCGAGATCACTGGAACGCTAGCCTGTGCCCCCGAGATGAACACTAATATGAATCTCGCGTTGCCTCAATGTTTTTCTCATTAAAGTTCTAGGTTTTTGGTAGGGGCAAGATTTTCTTTAAAAAAGTATCTTTTTAAGCAAAATGCCACCCTGAATATTCGTTTCACACACACACTCATTTGCAGGATTCAACACCCTGGTGAAATCATGTTATGGGGAGTCGAGTGTGATGTTTTCAATTTGCGGCCGGTTTGTGAAAATACGCTGCGGGGTGGCTCCTATTCCCACGACTGCCGCCGCTGAGGTTGCACTCTTGCAGAGCCGTGCATGCCTCCAAGACTTCCATGGATCAGTCGGTCCTTCTGTGGGAACTTCGGGGTCCAACCTCTCCCACAGACATCACACAGTCTTCCTCTATAAGCTACCCTTGACACCGGCTTACATGTGGATGTATACATGCTGCATACCTGCATCCATGCCACTGACACAGACCTCAAAGGGGAACCGTTGCTATTGCTTATATGATCCTCACCCACCCTGATTAAAATGTGACAGCTTGCTTATTGCTCTCCTCCTCTTATTTCTGTGCTGTCAGCCATTGATTTCCCCGGCCTGATCTAATCCTGGGTTCACATAGCCGAGCATTAATTAGAGAGGGAGATGCAGCAGGAGAGAGAACAAGAACCCGTATTACATACACCCGTGGCTTAAAAAGCTGCAGGTTCAAAGTTGGATCAGTAGAGAGAAAAAGATGTACAGAGTCCCTGAGTCAACTATGCTTTTATTTCATTTGTGTTTTCCAGACCTCAGGGTCTCCCGTAAACTCCATTTGGTAATCAAATCTGCACTTTCTCGATGCCAACGACCTCCTTCTCACTTTCCTCTCTCCGTTGCTATTTTTCTCTCCCTGTCGGGGCGCAGGTCGCTTGGATCTGAAAAACCCGCTCGTATCTGTCACTTTGGAATGAAGCTCTCGCAAAGCCCTCGCTGCAAGGAGCACTAGGTCTCTTTCTGCCTTTATGGAAACTTGATTGAAGAGAGTTGAAAGGACCTGTCTGCCTGCTTGGGGAAAGACGGGCAGAGGAGCTCCAGCGTGCCACTCACCATCTGGAGAAACTCACACCCAGCTAGTTCTTATGTCTGTGTGGCTTTGCTTCCATCTACTGGGCGGAGCGGGAACTGCAGCGGGGGGGGCAACGGTGTCTGAGACAGCTTATGTGTCTTGCATCAATGAGAGTTTATTTCAAATTAGTGAACGGATCATTTTAGTGAGTTACTAACTTGTGCCTCTTATTGCTGAGTTCTCTAAACAACCATGCCGCCACATCTTTCACTCACATCTCTCTCTCTCTGCTCTGGGATCCTTCCACTCAGACCCATCACAGCTCTCCCAATGTACGTCTGAAGGTTGCCTCAAAGATATGTGTAATGATGTAAAGAATGCATTAAAATGTGTGGACTAAAGGTTAGAAATTTTGAGATTAGAACAATACAATCAGGGTTTTCTTATCTTTTAAAATTCTGATTTGATTCACAAATAAAAAAAAAAACATTTTTGTAATTTAATTATGTTTTGTTTTTTTATTTTCCACTATGGTTTCTACATTTTTATGAGCACATATAGTGCCATCCTGCTGCAGCACACAGCGCAGAGCTGTTAACTATGACCAGACAGACACATTTCGGAATTAAATAATCCCCCGGGGAAAGGAGGACGGTACAATATGCAGCTGTTTTCAGGCTGTTACTGCAGTACCTGCGAACTAATAGAAGACAGATTACTCATTTATAGATATGAAACCCATTTATAGATATGAAATTGTGTAAAACTGGCAGTCCATCTGACTAACCTCAGTCAAGGTCATTGACTGAAACCCCAGCTCGTTCGCACGAAAATGCGTATAAATGCCACTGTAATGCGCAAGGCGTTTAGCGTGCAATAAGAACGCCTTTCTTGATTTCCGCGTGTCTTCTGTACGCTATGTATCCTGTAGTGACTGCAATGTAAATGCATCCACGTATAAATGCTAGGATAAGAATTAGCGACGTAGTATAAAAATCGAGAAAGTCCACTTATGGTGGGAGGGTGTTGGAGGTGGATGGGCCCAACAAACACCATACATTTAAGCAGGGGACCAATGTTCGAGACCGTTGTTTTGTAAACTACGTTAGTGACGTTTGTCACGTGTTTTTTGTTGATGTTTATGATGTGTTTTCCATAGTTGTTTCCGTACGTGTTTTAATTAGTTTACTTGCTTATTTTAAGACCAACCATGACGTTTTCCCTTACCCTAACTAAGTGATTTTCTTGCTGTGACCTAAGTTAGTGGTTTTCTTACCTAAATCTAACTGTGGACATTTGCGTGGCTTACAAATGGCAAAAGTAGATAAAAGCTCAAAGTGTTTTGGAGCATTTGGCTTTTGTGTTTGAAATTGTAGTCACCTTTAACATATTACTGGCAGTTTTCTGCAACAATGTGAACAATTTCCTTCAGAAAATGCTAACATTGCAAGAAATTTGTAGGGATTAAACTGGTGCTAGCTGGATGAAATCGAGAAAATAAAGAATGTAATTTGAAGCCACATTTCCACCTTTAATCGAAAACCTACATAACTCTTTTCTGCTATTGTCCACCAACCACCTGCTCTTATCCTTCCTGTACCGGTACTACTGATTGAGCTGTTGTTATTTCAGTGTGAATTTTTAACCTTGAAAGTAAAAGAAAGTGTTTGAACTATTGGCCTGTTCTTACTGTTAACTAAAAAAAGAAGATTGAGCTTTCATACTCTTTCAATGAAACTCATAAAGTTGAATAAAAACTTATTGTGAGAGGTTATGTTGCATTAAATATTTGCTGCCTGAAATAATGAAATATTCAATCAAATTTCCTGTTGGAATTAATCATTACACCATCAATGTGCCCACACCGACACACACACACACACACACACACAACCCGTGTCTCTGTATTTGCAATCTTAATTATTAAAATGATGACGTCAACGCAATTTGCCAAAAAAACAAAAAAAACAGGCTCGTGAGCTCCTCTTACAGGAAGTGTCTTCGCTGATGATGTATATTAAGTGTTACAGCATGCTTGGGAAACAACTTGACAATTTAATGGAAACAAAACGACCCATAAACTATAATCTCTCTCCGCTCTGCAAGTCTGTCAACTTGATACCAGCCTAATGAATCTTTGAGTTATAACAAAGACAATAACTATGATGAGAAGATTATGACAATCAAAGGTTGTTAGCTTTTGCGCTGCTATATGGCTTGTAAATAAAACGCTTTGGACGGGAAATGAATTCGCTGCACATTTGCTTTCTCATTACGATGAGGGTAAATTGTTAAGTGTGGCGTGGCTGCCTGTGGGCCAAAGCACGATGAGTACTTTCACATAGGTTTTCTGGTTGGCAGCAGCTGTCTTCTGCCAATTAGACGCATCGTGTGCCTGCGTGTGCGCGTGTGGATGTGTGCGCGCATTCATCTCCAAACAAATACATCCCAGTCCTCCTTACCCCCCGGGCACACGCTGCCTGAGTCTTGGCAAACCTCCTGACAGTGTTCATACGCAAACACACACACTATCCTCACACTCACATTAGATCCCCCAATCTCTCCCGTACCCACGTCCCTGCCCCCACTAGGCCCAGAGTTGCTCCAGGGTAGACAAACACACACTAACTCTCTCATCAATTCACATCTAATGCCGTCTAAATATGGAACAAGCTGTGGTGAAGAAGATGGGGAGAATGGGTAGTAGGCAGAGCGGCTACAAAGTTAATGAAAATAAAGCGGCAAAAGATTGATATTTCACGTCAGTGCATCAGTTTACATGATGAAACACAGCAGATGCAATATGAGTATTCCCTCGGTGTCAGAAATCACTCCTGTTCTGGTTCATTGGATAAGACGGGTTAAAATTGATGTTTTGCTTTCGCTCATAAAGGTTGGAACAACATGTAATGTTGCCTGGTCTCAGTATTCACTTTTACACGGTACTCAAAAACACTCAAGACTGTCCAGCAGCATTTCCTAAAAAAATGTTGGGATATGGCCACAGTGGTGTTTAACCTGCTGTTCAAAAACAAGAATTTTGTTTGACTCACCTTTGAGTGTTGAGAAAATTAGTTTTAAATTTGTGGTCAGTGAAGTGCCGAGAGCTCTTTGCAGGCTCTCATCCCTTGCACTGTGTGCCTAACCATCATGTTTTTAGTCCACTTTAATGTAATATGAAACACAACTGGCAGTTAAGCGAACTGGTCTAGACGAAGGTCGCTTTGAAGCAGAGAAAATAATGTGAGAGAACATGGGTTTTTTACTTTTTTTTACTATCATTTGGAAACCTATTACAGACTCCTGAGAATAACAAAATCAAAGTGCTTTACTGACCACCACCATGGCTCAATCTGGCAAGGTTCTTCTACAGAAAAACAGAAGCTGGTCTATAGACACAAAATGAATAGAATAGACGCTCAGCAACTCGTCACGCTGCCGGTGTTTGTAGCAAAGTGTGAATACACTGTGCTCCCATTGTAAAGAATTCAAAAAAGGAAAAAATGTTAACATAGTGGTTGTGGCGGTTGCTTGCCCTAATGTGTATATCATCCACTACTGGTACATGAATATTATTAGGAGTTGAGTCCAGTTGGGTGGCATTAAACCACTACAGAAAAAGACGCTGCAACAAGATGACTAAATTAAAAGAGCGGCATTCAACACCCTCTCCACTGCAAAACTATACCAGGAAAGCCCATTGTTATTAATAATACTGTACGGGGAAATGTAATTTGAAATGAATGGAACATAGACTGTATATAAGAAGTGGACATAGTCACCGTGGCGTCACTCATTGGTTCGTGGACTGGCGTTTTGAAGCCTCGAGTTCGACATTTTGGCTGTCGCCATCTCGTTTTTTTGCAACCAGAAGTGACACGAGAGGGTGGAGCTAAGTACAACCGAACGCTGAATAAGACAATTTTAGGTGACCAAAATGTTATAATTAACTTTCATGAACTGGAAAGACTCTGTGAAAGGGTTAAAGTTGTAAGACGAAAACACGGACAACTCCCAGACCGGACAACGCCGTGGTAGCGACCTGTCAATCACAAGGTTGGCTGAAGTTTTGTAATGTAGTGCACTGTACGTGTGTTGGTATGCCATCATACCATGATGGCATACCATGACATATCATGATCATCATTGTGCCTTTGCAATAAGAAACCATAACATTGATAAAACCATGCAAAACTAGATTTCTTCTTTTTTTTTTTAAATCAGTTCAGAATCATAAAATATAGGAATCAATCCAATATGTCAGCCAACCCTAACCCTAACCCAAGTCATTGTGAAGCAAAAACTGCAAAATGCAAATGGGCATACAGAGGTAAACTACTAGAAGCTTTCTCACCACCACTTTGTGTCACATTTAAATATCAATAAATCAGGGTAAAATCACAGTAATTAGTTTGCTTTTTAGAAACAAACAGATGGGTTCTGTTTGTTTGCCTCAGTAGGTCTTTACGCTGCATTTTACATTGGATGAAACCAGGTCACATTTTACAGGAATTCTCTGTTGTATTACTTTATGGCTGTAAGGGAGATTATCAGACAGCCTTCTAAAAGTAATTTACAGCGTTATTGCACTTCCACTAATCTAACAAGGATGTCTCAACTTTGTGTTTTCCATCCTTACTGACAGGTTGCTTATTTACTATAATCAAGAGCTGCTATCACTTCCTATCTTTCTCTGTCCTCTTCAATAAACACACAATGTAAAAAAAAAAGAAACAGCAGTGAAAGGGAAGGTGGTGATAAGTAGCAGCATTTAATGTCCATCATTGTTTATGAGGAGATGATGAATTGCAGTGAAGTGGCACTGTAGTGTCTGGGATATTTTTCTCTTTCTTGTCTACACAGAAAAAAAATATTTGATGCCAAACAGACTACATTTTTAACCTCAAGACAGAAATAATGGATGGATGGATGAGAGTGCTTTGAGGTCCCCAAGCCAGACTGCCCTCTTACTCCCACGGCGTACCATGAGTCGAACAAAACCCCACACAAGCAAACATGTGCGCACTAGTAGGCACTAATGATGGTTGTGTGCCAGTTTTGACAGCTGTGTTTGTGTGAAACTGAATGTGTGACAGCATCATTCCACCTAAAAGAAAACGCTATAACCACCGACCATCCCCATCTCACAAGACAGAGAGACCTGAAAATGACAGCAGTCTGTTGGAAGGTCACAGCCTGTGCACTACATATCCATTTGAGCTTTTTGGCATGGCGATCTGCTATGATAATGGCCGCCCGGAGGGGGAACTCTCTGGATGGATGGAGCTGTTTTAATCTCAGAGTGGCAGACCTCTGTGACCTTGTCAGGAGGTGTCCTAGGTCTGGGTGAGTGACGAGACTCTCCACAGGCGCGGCACACAGCGGGGGAGCATGGCTCGCCTCTGATGCAGTGGAGAGTGGTGGGGAGAGAAAGATGAGGCAGGGAATGAGAGCTCACTCCACAGGTTCGGAAACAACAGAGAAAGAAGAAGCTGCAGAGAGACGCAGGATAAAGTTGGGTAAGTACGTCAGAAATAAGATATCCAAGTAAAGCAGCCTATTAAACGGCCAAAAGAAGTTATTGGTATGCAACTGATGGCTTCCTGGCCACTTTCAAACAGCATGCCATCCATTTTTCACTGACACCACCAGCAGGTGCTGTTCAAAAATGACTGAAAGACAAAAATGGGAGATGAGAATATAGAATGCAGGACACAAACAGCTAACCACACTAGCAACAAGCAGAAGTGGTGTATTTAAACCTTTTTAGAACATATTATGCATACAAATGGATAGATGAGTAGCAGATTATGCTCCAGGAGGGGGTTTGAAAAGTTTCTGTGGACACTTACGCCATGAATCTGGGTCGACTCCAGCTGTCATCAACAATGATGAAGTGAGCTACCAACTTTTCAGAGCCGCTTTTCAAGCCAGTAGGGGGTGAGCGTTTGATACAAACAAAGGTTGTTGATAATAATATTCCTTTAGTCACATCACAGTGATGCAAGTACCTAAGAAGAGGAAGGTAAGGAAAGGAGGTATATACTGTATATAGAGAGCTGAAGTCCCTCCCCTTCCGGTGTCCCCCACAGGACCTTATTTCAGAAAAAATATGTACGGTAGTCAACGGCGAGAGACAAATACTTTTTTATCCCGTTTGAGCTGTGGCATAAATCACACATATGATGTTTGTCAAGATAAGAAGATGACTTTTTCATGCAGACAAGCGCTCCGTGAGTAAACGCCAGGTGCTATGCGTGGCAACCATGGAAACAGCAACTGTGCCGGTACAACTGTGTGCTGTTGTATCCCTAATCACAGCTTGATTTGTTGACACATGTTGCAATGCTGTTTCACTTTCATTAACATTACGAGATGGGGCGATTGCGCTGCATTCATGTGGTGTTGGAATAATCGTAAATACGAAGTCCCGAGTGCTAAAATTCACATGAATTCCCCCTCAAGTCGGAACAGCGACTCAAAACTTCAAAACTTCAACATTTACAAATTATTCTGCAGCATCTTCACCATTTAAATAAATAATTTGCTATACATGATGTCAAGTGTTTCTTATTTCTTTCTACACCATACCATAGGCGTTGAATCGTGTGTTCAGGGATGCATGAAGCTGGGGGTGGGAGGAGAATAATATCAAGCGATGAAGGTCGGGGTAGCCTAGTAGTACCGGCAAGACCTTCAATCTACTTTCACTCCTGCTACTTTTTTTTCACGCACAATTGAAATGTTATCTTACCTGATGTGTTTTATCCAGCAACTCCTGGTCTTTTAATCAGCCGGGAAGAGTCCCATGGTGGTCCAATGGAAGGGGAGGCGCCTATCTGTAACAGTGAAAGTGAATTTCAGCATTTTCAGTTGGTTTTCATTTGACATGTTACATATATTTGAGAGCATGTATAGATAGCAGAATACTGGGAAAGTACTACTTGAGACTCCTTATACTGTGATTATCCATTCTAAATATACAGCAAACACACACACACAAGCAGAGTACTCTTTTTAATTCACTTCAGCACTTCACTTTCCCCCAAAGAGTTGTGGACTGCAGTACTGAAGCCAAGACTTTCTCATCCCCACAAAGTCACAGCAAAATTCATAAAGTGCATAAGTAATGTCTGTCTGGTAACCTGGCAACTCTCAGCCATTATAAGAATGATGTTCAACCCAATCAATTTATGAAAAACTTAATTTGCTTCTGAAACACTCATGAGCCCACAGATGTCCATATTGAGCAGTTTTGAGGACACGTTTAAACCTGTGAAAACAATGTCAGATCCACTCCTGAGACCATAATGGAGCAGAGACATGCATCTCTTCTGGTTTGGCAATGGGGTCAGTGTGCCATGAGGATGTTATGGTACGCCAGATGGATGGAAGGGTCAGTTATTAAAATCTTGACTAATGGTTGTAGTATACACAGCAGCACAGTTTGCCCAGAGTGATACATCACGTCCTTTAACGCAACGTCATTCACACAGTTCAATCAATGACCATCTAGCCAACTGGCTCCCAACCTTGGGGTACCGACCCCCACTAGGAGTCACCAAAGCTTCTTAAATATGTCATTTTCTGCAGCATTGTTGGGTGGATGGGTCAATGAGAGGAGAGGCGAGTGACTCATGTTTGTTCCCTTCAACCATTCAAACCTCTCTGAGCCACTGGTTACCGTGTTGGCGGTGTTGTATCCGTCTCCTGGCACAGCTGCTGCACCAGGGCGCCGACAGTTTAACGGTTGGGTTGTGTGTGTTGTCGCTGTCTCCCACCTGTGTCTATGCTGGCAGGTTGGGTTTGGCATACAGTGAGAAACAATTTGGCCTCTCCCTGGGTTCATGTTTCACACTTTGAAATGGCCTGCCTCAGTCTAGAGAAGTGCTTATCCTAACTGTGCAGACTGACCATTATGACGATGTCTCAAGTTGTTTTAGGCCATTGCAGGACAGAGAGAGAATACTTAGCAAACCATCACACAATCTTTAAACCTCCCCCCACTGATAGCATACTGTAAAAAAAACGATAACAATAAACCATTAGTTTCCAACACCTGCGTCAGAGCCTGTTAGAAGAGACAAGCTTAAACAAACGTGGGTGGTCGTGTACTGGACTCTGGTAGAAAACATTATGTCTTACAGCACATGTATTTCCTCTCTTGGCAAGCATGATAGTAATTTGGATTTACTGATTGCCTTTCTGAGAAACATAATCATTTACCATAACTCAGTAATTACTGCTGATTACTGAAAACTGAAAGCAATCAATTTATGTTATTTCCAGTGTCAGGGTTTTGCTCAACACATGCTCACATGATTGACTCTGGCCGATCAACAACAGAGAATCCAATTCACACAACTATCAATAATGCAGCAGTTATAGTAATCAATATGATGTTAATGCCTATAATGTTGAGATAATCATATGCTGTGCTGTCCTTCACAATCGCGAGGCATGTACTTTTTCTTTGCATTGAGAAATAATTACAGGAACACAGTGAGCGAATGGTAATGAGTTCAGAGAAATCAAGTCACAACTGCGGCTGCATGCTAATCTGATCCAGGTGCTTAACTTCACATTGACTGGCGCCTGATCCACGTGTTTGCAGAAAAAGAACAAGAGTAGGCAGTCAACTGCATGCAGCTTGTATCTGCTCTTTGAAAGTGACTAATCTCGTTAGGGAGGGCTGGGAAAACATTGCTTTAACTCCCTATAAAAATACATTTACAATTGATGCTGAATTCCAAAGTATTGCTGTGATTGCCGGTGTATTCTCTGCTGAATGCGCTTGCTTGACTTCATTTAAATATGAGATCTACAGATTGCAATCTTTGCTCAACCGACTTTCTTGTGTTTTTGCCCACTTAATCCTTTCCTGGGTCAAGGGCAGACATATCCCAGCATGCACAGAGTGGAAGGCAGGGTCACACCATGGACAGGTTGCTGGTTAATTGCAGGGTCAACACAATTAGAAACCTCATTCACTCCTGTGGACTATTAAGTCTGTGGGAGAAACTTGGCGGGGGGGGATGAGAGTAAAAATTTATGAATATTCCACTATAATTCTCGTTTACATGCAGCCGTGCATACTCTGATTACCGGTAGCAGACTTGACCGACCATGCGAACAGAGCCTCCCTCTTCCATTCCTTCAACCACCTACTTGAAAAGGTTGGCGTTGCAATATTTGCGCATATCCAAAAAAACTGGTGATATCCAAGGCTTTCATAATGTCTAAAAGTAGGTGTGTTTCTCCTTTTGACCAGAAATGTGGGCTTTTCTTTTGGGCATGCGTCAAACAAACACCAGACTTTCAACCAGGAGACCGGTGTTGGTGTCCCGCGTGAAACTAAAAGTACCGTTGACTTATTTTGTCACGTCAGTCTTTAGTCACATGATTCGTTAGTATTGTCAGCCCTGTGAGTCGCTAGACAGTGAAGTAAACGTCAACCACGACCGTTTCCTAACCCTAACTAAGTGGTGGTTTTGCCTTAACCTACCTTCCTGTGAAAACGGAAGTTTATTTTGAAAGGACACTATGCATGTAACGAGCGTATATTGACATGCTGTCCCCGGTCCGTCCAAATCTAACTTAAGAGGGGTACCCCATGCGTCCGTCTCCGATGCCGAGGGGCACTGACTAAGCGGCGGTATTTGACGAGTTGGGAGTGAGAATGTGTTGCTGTGGCTGTATTTTGATCGTTTCTTACTTGACAGGCAAGGTGACCAAGTAAACTTCATGCATTTAACTTAAGAGAAAAGATCATGCATCTACCACTCAATGTTCAGACCACCTTGTTTAGACCAGCTCAATTCTCCTTTATCCCCTGATCACCATATTTCTCTCCTGTCTCTCCTTTGTCCTTCTGTCTCTGTGTCCTTTTCCTCAGGTATCTCGTGGGGACTTGAAGCTTAAAGATTGCGACAATGAGACAACCGCCCCGCCCTCGGTCTCACCTCCCTGAGTACCCCATCCATTCATCCTCCATCCAGCCCACCCAAGTTTCATTAATTTGAAAAATGCCATCACACCCCCGCTTTCCAGATAAAATTACTCAGTAATCTGTTGAATCACTTAAAGATCAGCACAACACCAGACACACGTGTCAGAAAATTGATCTATTTTGTTTTAAAATGCAAATAACAAAACACATGTATAGCTGTTATAATATATAGATCCATCTGTAACAAAACACACTGATGGAGGCCATCCATCAGCGTGAAACTCATACATAAACATTGGATAAGTTTAGAAGCACAGCCAATTTTCTTAAACGGCAAAAGCCTTCATGTTTATGCAAACATGTGGCACGATTCCATATCTGTACATTATGTATGGCACGTCACTAATGAGCAACAGCAGGAACTCCCCACTCTGCATGCGTCGTTCCCTACTCCGCTTCCAAATTTCATTCGTTCTGCTCAAGGTTAATTGTTTTCTAGGGCAGACGCAAATGGCTTGTAAGTAGCATGTTCATGCAGCTGTTGGTACATGCTCATGTGTGTTCGCGTGTGTTTGTGTGCACGTCTACCGCCGTCAAACCAAATCTGCATCACAATTAATGTCAAATCGTAAATAAAATAGGCGAGCATATGTTTACCCACCTCTTGTGAGTACACAGTATGTACACACACACACACACAAATGCATTCTGTAAGTAAACGCTCAGCTGTGTTTTCGCATGAATAAACAATCAGTCCACGTCAATCAGTCAAACAGAGACACAAATAAGCACACGTTACTATCAGCAGTGATGAGGCCAGTGTGAAACCAGTAGTGAGGATCTCCAGGTTAGAGACCGAATTTTGATGGCAGTTCATCCACTCGCATAAATACTATGAATTGTACATTCAACCACCATCACAGTGTTACGTTTGGTCATGTTTTAAATGTATTCTAGTGTCCCATTTAAAACTTTCCCTACTATTAAACAACTCATAGTTAACCAACTACATGCCAGAGGTCATTTGAAGGCAGGGTTGGAAATTAGCACCAGCCACCAGCCAAATGCTGGTAAAATATGCAAGTAGCTGCTAGATTTGCTTCAATCACCAGCCAAAAAAACAATGGTAATCTATTGAGTGGCTGGTAGATTTTGGAATCCAACAGGCACAGTGGCAGATGGACAAAAAAGTTAATTTCGAACACTTGTTGGAAGTCATGACGAGCAGGTTCGAACAACAAGCCCCCCGAAGAAAAACTCCCTCTTGAATGATACAAAAGTGTTTTCTGATGTAATGCCACTATCGAATGGGACAACATTCTTTGTCAGTGCCTTACAAAACCGTTACAAAAATACATTTTTATGATCTGACAATGCTATGTTTAAGGTTTGGTTGGTTTGGAAAACATTGTGGTGGGTTAAAGAGGACCTATTATGCTTTTGTGCTTTTTCCCTTTCCTTCAGTGTGTTATATAGTTTTTTTTGTGCATGTAAGAGGTCTGCAAAGTTACACAGCCAAAAGTCCCAAAGGGAGTTACTCTCCCCCACAGAAACACTGCTCCTGAACTGCCTGAAACTACACTACTTCATAAGGTTAGGAAACATTTGTCGTCATGGTTACAACAATAAACACTTGGCTGGTTGAGGTGAGGATAAACTCTCTTATTTGTCGCATTTACCTGCATGGAAGAATCGTCTTTATATTCTGTATCTCTGTAGATGACTGGGAGCAGACTTGACTTTTGGCCAAAACTGAAATGATTAATACCAGATGCTAACTGATACAGTATAAATGGCTGTTCAGGACATCGTAGCTGTTAAGTTAGACCATTTGAATCCAATATTCCTGGTAACTCTATCAAAAGTATTGAAGAAGAACAGATACCCTTTTTCATTTATACGGGAGTGTCAGAATTGAAGTGATTTGTTCTAAGTTAAAGGAACAGTGTGTAGCATTTCGGGGATCTATTAGCAGAAATGGAATATAATATTCATAACTATGTTTTCATTAGTGTATAATCACCTGAAATTAGGAATCGTTGTGTTTTTATTAGCTTAGAATGAGTCCTTCATATCTACATAGGGAGCAGGTCCTCTTCACAGAGTCCGCCATGTTGTTTCACCATGTTTCTAGAAAACAGACAAACCAAACACTGGCTCTAGAGAGAGTCTTTCATGTTTTTACGTTAGCTGAAGGCCACTGTAGTTCTCCGACACACTTGTGAAACTGCGATAACGTGAACCGCAGAGTGCAAAACCGTGGTACCGCAAGCCGTCGTCTGAGTTCTGTTGCTCCTAAAGTAGTGTTTTTATGGTAAGGATGGCCTCTGAGCAAGACGTACGGCGTTGCTACTGCTTTGCATTCGGCGACTTGGAAAGGGAGGAGTAAGTGGAGCAATAGGTTGCAATCTGCAACCATAGCACTAGGTGTCACTAAATCCTACACACTGTACATTTAACAAACAAAAACCCAATAAACATGTTTGTGGGAAAAGACACACACAATCCAACATACATATTGAGATGATAGATGTATCAACTCAGTCCTTTCATTGACAAAAATTCTGCTTTTACAAAATGGATCCTTTAAATTTAAAAGACAATTAATGCTCAACTTTAAGATGTACAGCGTAAAGATGCAGTTTTTCATGTAGCCTCTCCGTCCTAGCAGCACTCATCTTTTAATCAACCACCTTTGTTTCACTGGATTGCCTGGAGAGCTGTTATCAAACATTCTGGAATGAAAAGCCTGTATATTACAGGAGAGAAACTGGGCCATACGTGTAGGTGCTATACAGCCTGAGGGCCACTGTACGCTATGAGAGGAAAATCATGCTGAATAATCAAAATCACTGAAAGCTAACGGCCTTACATGTGAGAAAATGTTTATTGCAGCTATACATTATATGAAACGTTTGATTCCCCAGTGTGAGTTAGTGGCATTTGGCGTTCAAAAGGAAATGAAAAGTTTATAAATACTGTATAGTGATATTTATTTCATCAGGGAGCCTGAATCTCCCCACAAAATGTGATGAAAAACAGGAATGTGCTAGACAGAGTGGAAGGTAGAGAGTAAAATCAGCTCTGTACTCCATGTTCAATATTACACTTCCAAATCGCATTTGTTCCACTGAAGGTTAATTGCAATCCGGGGCAGACACAACTGGTTTTGTAACAGCGTGTACTTGCGGGTAGTTAGTGTTTGTTTGTGGGTGTGTGTATGCCTGTCTGTCACACTAAAGCAGCGTCACAATTAATGTCCAATTGCAAGTAAAATTGACACCGGGGTGTGTGTCCTTCTCCTATTAATACACACACACAGATATGGAGGCAGTTTACCATCGGCAGGATTGCCTGGAGCAATTATTAAGGCTGTTATGGCCCTAGTTGTGACTGGCACAGTGGAGCTCCTGTTTGGAGACCTAATCGACAGGTGAACTCTTTTATTATTTTTACTGCTGGGTAGTCAAACAAATAAATACACGCAGGCAAGCATGCACACACACACACACACAGGGCCCAGGCTGCCATGGCAGACCTGACAAGCCGCCTACCCTCTGGTTCCCTGCCAGGTCAAACTCGTTAACTGTTTTCAACAGCCATTTACAGCCACTTAGTGCAGGAAACAATTCCCTCACTCGCTCTCTCCATCCCTCCCGTACCTCCCTCTATCACTGACTGGTTCGCTCTCTTGCTCTCTCTACCACTCTTGTGTGTTTTATGACAGGCTGACTGGCCATTTAGCGAAGCCTATTAGGGTCCCATTGTCTTGCGGGAGCAATGGCCAGTCAAACCAGCGCGGCCTAATCAGAGTGCAGGGAATTCATCACAATCATAAGGGAAGAGAGCTGTTGATGCCACTTGTTTTTCTTTCACGCTGCTCAAGAGGCAAAAACACACATACAGCTCAACTACATAGCTCCACGGAGAGAGAGATAAAACAGTAAATTGTCAGCGCCCATTCAACTCACGCAGTCATAAATATACAACTGCTACACTACCGCAACTTGTTATCAATCCCATTTAAGCTGTTAGATAAGCAATTGTTCCTGAATTCCTTCATGATACGCAGGTCATAGAGGGACGAATTAACATATGGGAGTGTGGCTATTGAAGCTAAGCAGAATTTCTTCAGCGCTAGCCGCCACATCTGGCACTTAAATTGATTTGATCATGCCAATCGGTCACACAGGCAGTCAGTTAGTCATTTACACAGATTAATTGCTGTGAAGCCAGACAGGACAGCGAATCAGGTCAGCGAAGTGCCAAGAGAGCGAGTCTGTAATACGTGAACAAGACAGGAACACAAAAACTGAATAAAAACACACGGGAGTCATGTAGAGAGTCAACATGCTAATAAAACAGCCGGTCTATTCTTAATTCAGGCATCAAGACATCTGTTTAATCAACTGAGTTTGATCTGATTTGACAAATAGATGAATTAAAAACTCAAATATAGCCAAATGCGGAATAAAAGTGGAGCCGACAAGCCCGTTTGTCTTCGTTTTAATTACAGGATGCTCAATTACTTTTCATTACTAATGTAATTTGTCCCCTAATTTGGTTAAATGAGCTCTGAACTTGGGGATGGAAACCTTTTCGTTTAATTGCCTGGAAAACAGAGAGACTTTTTAGATTTTGTGGAAGATTTAGAACAGCTGAACACATTACGGAGTGATCATTTGTCTTATTTTGGCTTTTATGTCAAGAAGTTTGTTAAAAATCGATGCGATGGTAAATTATGAAGATATGCAGAGTTATCACAATTTTTCATTACTGTCCTATTCCAAACAACAACTCACAAGTCAGACAACTCACCGGGATTAGGTGAATACAAAACATGTAAAGAGTAGCTGATATTTGGCATCAGGGCTTTGACCTCGTCACGCGCCACATGGTCTCAACCTAGTACAGCACAGCGACATTCATACACTTCCTTCCAAAACAGATACACACCCCAACACCAGTTATTATGTAGAATCTATGTGGGTCAAACACCAACTGCCATGTTGCTATTATCAATCAGAGCACTTCCAATCATTGTGGGAAATATCTAGTGAATGGAGACATGTGTCATACAGTGTGAGCATAAAAGTTGCAGGTTCTGGCCGTGCAGAAAGCTCAGTCAGTACTAGAAATCATACAATCAACATCATCATAAAACCATAGTACCCATCTGAAAATGGGTTCTATGGTTACCCACGAGTCTCCCCTTTACAGACATGCCCACTTTATGATAATCACATGCAGTTTTGGGCAAGTCATAGTCAAGTCAGCACACTGACACACTGACAGCTGTCATTGCCTGTTGGGTTTGGGTTTGCCATGTTATGATTTGAGCATATTTTTTATGCTAAATGCTGTCCCTGTGAGGGTTTCAGGACAATATTTGTCATTGTTTTGTGTTGTTAATTGATTTCCAATAATAAATATACACATACATTTGCATAAAGCAATCATATTTGCCAACTCCCATGTTGACAAGAGTATTAAATATGTGACAAATCTCCCTTTAAGGTACATTTAGAACAGATACAAAATTTGTGATTAATTTGCGATTAAACCACTCTACCCACTGAGCTACAGCCGCCCCCCAGTTAACCCAGTTAGTCACCATTTAACACAATGCACAAGATTAAGAAAAATGCACAAAGTCTGCCTAGCTTCAGACAAATCATTTATGCAGAAAATAATCAACTTAAGCATAATAAATCACTAAGCAAGTCATAATTAATGACTTGGAGCAGGCAGTTTCAACTTATGAAATGTTATGTAACATTGATAAGCAGTAGATGACCATCAGGACATCAATATAAACCTTAAGGTTGGCAATGACTGTGACTGAGTGTAATCCATAAAGCAAAAGTAGCTCAGCAGTTCATACTTTCTCATGTACTTTTCCTATGATATGAACAGTAAAGGTCACATAAACCAGTTGCTTGTGAGCTGACACATTTCTGTAGTGCTCAAGAAGTATGTGAATAAAATGTGAATATGACAAAGCCAGGCTGAGATGTAAATAAAGCCAAAACTACAGCCAAATAATTGTGGAAAAAGTGAATGGTCTCTGTGCAAGATAACATGTTTACATCCCTAATGTCAATTACCATTAGCTACAGACTTGAAGAGCCAGCAGGAAAAGGTCCAATGAAAAACAATGGCAACAACCAAGGAGGAAATTTCACCACTAACAACATCAAATGAATAAAAGCATCATAATTCACATGCCAAATAACCACCAAAAGAAAAGCTAGCAAAGGCAAACTTAGCTAGTTGAGTCACTGTTTGAAATTAAAAGGCCTTTTTCATGTCAGACATTTTGACATGTAGGAAAACCACAGGTGTACAGCACAGTAATTAGCCTAGTTTTAACAGCAGGGTCTGAAATTAACCTTTTTTCCTCACCTGCCACTGTGACAGGTCAATGAACATTTCTACCGGCCACTCATTTTTTTTGTCTGCCACTTCTGAAATCTGGGTAGAACACTTTCAAATTGTAAACACTGAGTCAGTGGTACCAGACTGTAGAATTATGGAATATATCATGTAACCTTAATGCATGACTGTATTTGGTAACACTTCATTTTACAGGTCCACAAAATGTCATGGTAATTAGGTGATAAATAGCAAGTTACCTATTTGAAATTTCTATGGAATTACTGCCAAATTACCCCAATATTTACCTCAAAATGTATCGAAAGTTACTTTATTATAAACAGAATTTAATAATTATATGCTAAAATAGTATATAATGGTTAAAATAGGGCCCTTAGACACTGCTCTTCATCTTCATCAAAACTAATAGAAGACACTTCTGATCACCATTGTGTGACTTATTGTCTACACAAATGTAACCTGGTAACTAATGTCATGATTCAGGGAGATTTTTTAAGAAATTTCAAAGAAGTTATTTGCTAATTATTATCTATTTACCAGCAGACATGGAAATAAAGCAAAACAATTAACTTTGTATTCTTTTCCTGGAAATATATTAAATAAATTACCAGCTATTGAGAAATATAATTATTAAATAATGTTTATAATAAAGTAATTTTTGATCAATTTAGAGGTAAATATTGGGGTAATTTGGCAGTAATTCCAAAGAAATTTCAAATAGGTAACTTGCTAATTTTCACTTAATTACCATGAAATTTGTGGACCTGTAAAATGAAGTGTCATAATATATTTAATTTAGGCTTTAGAATTGCTTTTTAAAAATATTTCTTAATATAAGGAAATGACCTGACATGTTCACCTGCCACAGCCAACATTTACCCTGTTATTTGACAGGTGGCAGGTGCTTATTTCATTCCCTGTTTACCAGTTCATTGGCATTATGCACTCAAACATAGCAATAAATGGAAGTTGTTTTAGCCAGGTGGGCTCATAAAGTCGTGTCTAAATGGTAACCCTCGATTTGCAAACCTCTCGCGAGATGTTTTAGGTCAGGATATGTTGTCGGATAGCAAGTCTCGCGATACTTTTCGCAAATCTTGGGTAACAATCTAGACACGACCCCTAATAACAAACACACCTGTTAGCTATGCTGTTAGCACAAGCAGCTAACTAACACTTACTTGGTGAAGCGATGTAGGTAGTTAGTGATTCCTGTGTCCACTCTGTGAAGAATAAATCCGTCTTTGGAAAAACAATTAACAGACCGAAAAACGTCCGACTTGACGAGCGTGTTTGAGGCCGACAGTTGATACAGATAAACACCCAACAAGCGTTAACTGACGTTAGCTAGCCAATGAGCTGTGACGTAACAGCTGACAGACTTTTTTTTTTTTTTAAATGACAGTATCCATAGTAACAGCAGAACACATTAAACTCATTTACATACAGAAGAAGCATAGTGAAAACATAAACAAAGGGCTGTGCCAAATATAAAAGGACAACAGAAATTAAACAAAAACAACATAAAATTTAAAACAAAAAGACCACGCAAGAGTATGACAATAATTTCACTTAAAAACTTAAAAGATAGATATAGATCCATTTCTTTCATAAATACAAAGAAGTTAGGCTTTTTTTTGTTCAAATTTACACTTGTGATTGTGGAACTTCGCGAGAATTAAATTAAATTAATAAGAAAAAATGCATTACTGTCTTTGTCACTGTAATCGTAGCAACCAAATAGAATATTTCTATAGTACAGTGCAAAATCGGAGAAAATGTTAACAAGTATAAAATTAAATAATATAGTAATAAAATAAAATAGATAGATAGATATTATAATATATATAAATATTTTTCTAATATGTACATATCATCTGTCACTTGCAATATAAATCTTACTCACTGTACACGCAGTAGGCCTATAGTCATCTTTTCATGAACATACCGTACATAATCATCCAGTCCATGTATATCCATTCAGTGTTTATTTCTTCACACTATTTTTATTGTTTACAATTTACAGAAAACTTGACTTGTAAATAGACGTTTTATTTCTTATTTCATTGTTGGGTCATTGGTGCTTTTAATGCCCCCGCGCCAGCAACAGCCATGGCTGGAGGCATTATGTTTTTGGGTTGTCCATCCGCCTGGTCCATTCTCGTGAACGCGATATCTCAGGAACGCCTGGAGGAAATTTATTCAAATTTGGCACAAATGTCCTCAAGGATGAACTCATTGGATTGGATTTTGGTGGTCAAAGGTCAAAGTCACTGTTACCTCACATCCATCCCACTCTTGTGAAAGCGATTTCCCAGGAACGCCTGGAGGGAAATTTTATTACATCTGGCACAGACATCCACCTGGACTTGAGGATGAACTGATTAGAATTTGGTAGACAAAGGTCAAGGTCACTGTGACCTCACAAAACACGTTTTTTGCCATAAGTCAAGAATTAATATGCTAATTATGACAATTTCACAGAAATGTCTAACAGGATATAATGATGAAGTGATGACATTTTGGACAGACATGGATGTAAACAGTAACTTGACTGGTTGGCAGTAATTCTAGTTATATATATATATATGTATAATATTTATGTGTACACCTATTTTTTCATATATCTGTGCACAAAGCAGTCCTGTCTTTTCTTCACCTTTATTGTCTAGCCTTGTTGTCATTGTCCCTAGCTGTTATTTCTATTTCTGTGTAACTACATTGACAGAAATGCGAAACTCAGTCAAATCTGCTGTATGTGCACACATACTTGGGAAATAAATCTGATTCTGATTCAAACAACTAACAGCCTACCACGTCCAATGTGTTCAAATAGACCGATTTAGTTGGGTAGTTCAAGGCTTTTTTTCATCACCACCTCAGCCTAAAGAAGATCATCTACTTTATTGTTGAAAGGTGTTATTTATACAGTACGTCAAATTCATTTCACTAATACACTTGAAGGTCATTAAAGATCAATTGTGTCAGGTGGGTGTAATTTATTATGTATAGGCTATTACATTACCCAGAGATGTTATGAGTAACCTTTTTACGTGGCTGCTTTATGAGACTCAAATTGAATAAAACACACTATCAAGAGACAAAACGGTCAGATTAAATTAATGGAGGAAGACAGCTGGCAGCTTTCCCTCTTCTTGCAGAGCATGATAGGCCTGTAATTGAAAAAAGCAGGTTTGTTTCTAAGTAGGTTTGCTGGAAAGTCTGTTCTCTCCCATATCAAATGATTTATTCAAACTCATAGATGCACATAAATACCACCGGTACCACTTCTCTCTTTGTTGCACCCTCAGCAAGGTCACTTTTTTTTCCTTTCTTTTTGAGGGGGGATCAGTAAAATAAAATCTAGAGGAACTCCTCTTCCATCATTTAAGGAGGGGGTGTGCCTGTGTGATACTGTATTGATTGCTTATCTTTTAGTTTCCTGTTATTTGTTGCTTCCATAGCAAAGGTCACATCGTAGGTTCGGTTACAAAACGCCGCCCCCTGCAGCTGATAAGGATTCATTTGTACAAAGGCTATGATTCATTCCCAAAAGTACATCAGCAGGGTGGTTGCTGCTGTAACAAAGCTTGATCCCAGGCCTGCTGTTGAATGGATAATATAAGTTGTGGATATTAGATACTGGAAAACATCCTTAACTCAAAAGGATGCTGATAAAGCGTTGCATAAGTTTTCCAAAGGGCACAGAGAGCAGAACGTCCCGCTGGGCACTGCTTATATAGTTCAGCATGTGTGATCGATCAAAAAGAGAACAGAGAGGGAATTGAATAATTCTTCTGTATACTTGTTTATACGTGTGTGTATGTGTATGTTCAAACTTCTGTAGATCTAGTGTGTGTGCGTGGGTGTGCACATGCTCGTGACTGCCAGTCATTTTCATTTAGAAAGAAATTGCATTTATGCAGTGTTTTTAGTAATTAGCATATTTTTCATTTATGAAGTAACTGTGCTCCTCAGGCAATTACATCAAGGTCCACATTTATTTCACATATGGGACTACAGTATATTGCATTGATTTAGGGGAAAGGCACCGTTTTAGAAGCTCCAAAGCTCCAAGGGGGGGGTGACACAAGTGAGCTGTGATGCAACAGAAACAGGGATGACGCAAGTGGGAGATGAAGCAATATCTCATCTATTTTTAGTGTTTACTTTAAAATATGAGGGTATAAATACAAAAGCAAAGACATGAAACTACACCCTACAGGCAAAGATTTTTATGTGAGGAAAATATTCAGACTGAATCGCGTATGTTTTAACAGCTCTGTTGTTGGGGAAGAAAAAAATTTAACTTAAACTGCAGCCCAGAATATTAGCTCTGATGCTGCATGATAAACAGCGGTGGAATGTAACTAAGTACATTTAGACTAATACTGTAATTTTTTCATGTTTGTACTTTACTTGAGTATTTCCATTTTATGTAACTTTATACTTCTACTCCACATCTCAGAGGGAAATATTGTACTTTTTACTCCACTACATTTATTTGACAATATGAGTTACTACTTTGCAGATTCAGATTATTAATACAAAATATAAATCAACTAATAAACTATGTATTATCAAGTACATACATATCAAATATATAAAGTAGTTAAAATTAGCTTCACCTTTACCAGCTGCCACATTAAAGTGATGAACACATTAATGCATCAATAATTATAATACAATAATATATATTCTGCATAATGAGGAGTTTTACTTTTGGTACTTTAAGTATACTTTGATGTTAATACTTTTGTACTTTTACTTAAGATTTTGAACAAAAAGGACTTTTATTTCTAATAGAGTATTTTTCCACTTTGGTATTACTATACTTTTACTTAAATTAAAGATCTGTATACTTCTTTCAGCAGTGTAAATTAAAGAAAATGTGATTATCAAAAGAATCTAAATTCACAGGATCACTTAATGAATTCGCCTACATTATTTAAACCTCTCTAAATTAAAAAAAAGGCAGACACATAATTTTGTGTAGCAGAAAGACGCAATGTGGATTCCTCACAGACTACCTGACTGGTCAGCCACACTATGTCAGGCTGCAGACGTGTGCGTCAGACACCACACATCCTTTGGGGACAGTCTTGTCTCCTTTTCCTGTTCACCCTCTACACCTCCGACATCAGACACAACACTCAGTTCTCAGATGACTGCTATTGTGGGCTGTTGTCAGTAGGGACCAAGAGGTTGAATACAGAGGTGTGGACAGGTTTTTTGTTGAGTAGTGTGGGTTGAACCGCCTGCTGCGGATCAACATCACTAAGAAAATTGAGTTTTTAGCCCAGATGTACAACTCAGAGACAGACAGTGTGAGTAAAAGTTCATAATAACTCGTGGTCCAAATCAGGCAGCCAGATAAAAATCTGATTCATATGGGCAAGCGGGGGGGTCATGCGGGCAAGTCAAACAAGCAGAACACATGGCTGGAGGTGGAAGCACAATAGGCAATCTGGCAAAGAGTGAATGGAATGGGCTGGTATATACAGTATATACAGCCAGCCTGTTCTCATTCCCAGGGCGTCAAATATTGATGCTTTGTCACGGCTGTCGGCATGAGATACCGGATACATATTTTTTTACTAATGATGCACTTTTTAATAATCAAAGTATATTTTAATCCACTTTTCAGATAACTGTTAACACACTAATAGTATATAAAAAAAAAAATTAAATTCAATTAAATTGTGTGGATAATACACTTTAAATATAATTTATTTCAATTTTTCTAAAGCCTGAAAACAGAGCCAGGAGGTGCTGAAGTCTAGTTTTCTCTCAGAACACTTGAATTACATTATGCTGAAAGGTTATTATGGTATTTATGACCAATGATGTCAAAAATATACTGCCTACTGCCACTTAACTCAGTGGAAATTTAAATAACAGGATGTAAACAGTGTATCGATACATTGATCGATAGATTCCAGAACCCTCGTTCTCACCCCCTCCCCCATGCTGTCCCGAGCCGTGCGTCGGTTAGTCCGGATGATCTCCACGTAGTTTTTACGCAGCGCAAAAAACGCGCTGCAATAGCAGGAACAACTCTGATTTTAGAAAAGCAAACTTGAACATCAACATAGAATACTGTATGTCGAAGCAGCAATCAAATAAGCTGACACACAGATTATATCTGAACAGTATACTGTGTGTCACAGCTTCATAACTGTCAGCAGTGGTGGAATGTAACTAAGTATTACTAGCAGTTCTCACTTTATGTATCATGTTGACTACACTGTAAAAAAAACCCATTTTATTTTACATTTTTTTTCAAGAAATGTTAAATTTTTAGTTTATTTCAAAATCACAGAAAAAAAAATGTAAAAATTACATGTTTCATTTGTGATTTATATGTAAATGGTCTTAGATTTACAGTATTTTTTGTAATCACAATCGTTATTATCTGTTTTTAAGCTTTTCTTGATCATTTTTAAATATAATTATTCTGCTTATGACTCTATTTTAACAATTATTTTACTTTATAAAAATGAATTATTTTTATACTCAAAGTATATTTTATTCCACTTTTCAGATAACTGTTAACACACTTATAGTATATAAAAAAGACATTTTAAATTAAATTAAAATGTGTGGATAATACACTTTAAACATAATTTATTACAATTGGAATGACTTTGAAGTTTACTTAAAATATAACTGAAATACAATAAAGTGTATTCATAAAACGTACTGATCAGTTAAAAAGTTGTACTTAAGTATAATGAAGTGCATCTTAATGGTGTGTCAATATAGTACACTTAAGTACACTTAAATGTATTTCAGTATACGTATCTTTAGGTCTGTAGATAGAAAGGAGGTCCTCCCCCAAGGAAATATGAGGTTTTTTTTTTACTTAAAACTAGAATTTTACACCATTTTACCAGAGACTATAGCCAAAGTTAACTAACGACAGAAGAGGCATAGTTTATATCAGTCTGTAATAAAACAAAATAAAAGGAAAATAAAAAAAACTGAAACACTACTATAAGTATTTGAGATTGTATTTTAAGTGAACTAAAGTACAACTTAAAACAAACTTCCAATAGTAAAAGCAAGTTAATAGTAATAGTTAAAAAGTACTCTTCATGTAAGTTTACTACAATACACTTGTAGCAAAATGAATTTCATAAGTACACTAAATTACCACTATACGTATTTGCAATTTAGTACGTTTTTGTAAAGTACACTGAAATACAGCTTAAAATAAACTTACATTAAAATGCAGTTTTTGAAAGTAAAATAAAATACACCTCTAATGAAGTGAAATCAAAGTATACTTTAATAAAACATACTAATAGTGTATTACAAAGAACTTGAAGATAATTATACTTTTCATAAGTACACTAAATTCCCCTATTTAGTATGCTTTTTTAAAGTATGCTGAAATACATTGCATCGATACATTACAGCCGTGCGTCGGCTCGTCCGGATGATCTCCATGTAGTTTTTACGCAGCGCAAAAACGCGCTGCTATAGCAGGAACAACTCTGATTTTAGAAAAGCAAACTTGAACATCAACATAGACTACTGTATGTGGAAGCAGCCACAACATAACCAGTCAACAACACGGAGCTAATGCATGAGAACTGGAGAGGAGAGGAAGAGAGAGTGAGTTAACTACGTTACTATGGTTCATAATAATGCAGGGCAGTGAGGATACATCCATTTCATACAGGAGACGAGCGAGAGTCTACCGATGCGCATTCATCCCACAGAGGTTCATATGAGACAGCAGAGCAGTCACATCAAATGTCACCTTGACCAGGTTACAGTGCAAATCAACATAAGTTGAGTATAACTGAAAACATATGATTTATTTCTTCCTTTATCTTCTGGTAAATCAAAATGTTCCCCACATAGTATGACAAGAAGAGTTTTCTCCTGAAGTCTTGGCTCATTAAACTGTTTAATTAAGTGCTGACTATCTGTGAGGTGATGTTCCGTGATGTCACGTCTGACGTCACAGAGGAGGTTATTGGGCGGGGCTTATGTTTTACGTCATACGTGACGTCATGTGTAACCAAAACCGAGTTTACTTATAGGACCCATTTCTCTCGTTCCTCTAACCCGGGTCTCCCTTTTAGGAGACCTGGAGTGCTCTGATTCTGTCAGACGCCAGAGACTTGGTTGTCAGCCTAGGCTACACCTCGCCACGGGCACCATCCTACCTACGGGGTAGGTTTTGTTCCGTGGCGAAACTGCCAGGCATGGACGTGTGCATGGAGCTAGTGCTCCACTGGCACGTAGGCTTCAGGCCACAGCCATGTTTCAGAGTCCAGCTGCCAGGCATGGACGTGTGCATGGAGCACTAGGCTCCACTGGCAGGTGGACTCCAGGCGATATTCAGGGGTTCAGAGCCATTTTTTGGGGGGAGGGGGGTTTCTGTCTCAAATCAAATAAGCTGACACACAGATTATATCTGAACAGTATACTGTGTGTCACAGCTTCATAACTGTCAGCAGTGGTGGAATGTAACTAAGTACATTTACTCAAGTACTAATCAATTCTGAGATGTGAACAGGATTATTATTAGCAGTTCTCACTTAATGTATCATGTTGACTACACTGTAAAAAAAAAACAGTTTTTTTTACATTTTTTTTCAAGAAATGTTACATTTTTTGTCTATTTCAAAATGACAGAATTTTTTTTTTTTAAATTACATGTTTCATTTGTGATTTATATATAAATGGTCTTAGATTTACAGTATTTTTTGTAATCACAATCGTTATTATCTGTTTTTAAGCTTTTCTTGATCATTTTTAAAGATAATTATTCAGTTTTTTAGAGGTTTATGACTCTATTTTAACAATTCATTTATGTTAGAAGAAAAGGATTTCATGGAATTCTAAAAATATTTCTTGTAAAAATACAGATTTTTATTGCAAAACTTCTGAGTTGATGTAAATATGGGCTTTTGCAACGTAAAATTACATGTTTCATGTTAAATGGTCTTAGATTTACGGTGTATTACTCTATTCTAACAATAAATATATGTTAAAAGTAAAATATTTCTTGTAAAATTACAGTAATAAAGGCTAATTATATAAAGATAATTACTGGGTTTTTTTTTGAGTGTACTAACAATGTAGTATACTAATGATATGTCATACGTGCTACTTAAGATATGCTAAAACATAATTAAGTGTACTAAGTGTATTATTTTGACACACCATTATGATGCACTTAAATATACTTAAGTACATATTTTTTTTACTAATGATGCACTTTATAAAAATTAATTATTTTTATACTCAAAGTATATTTTAATCCACTTTTCAGATAACTGTTAACACACTTATAGTATATAAAAAAGACATTTTAAATTAAATTAAAATCTGTGGATAATACACTTTAAACATAATTTATTACAATTGGAATGACTTTGAAGTCTACTTAAAATATAACTGAAATACAATAAAGTATATTCATAAAACGTACTGATCAGTTAAAAAGTTGTACTTAAGTATAATGAAGTGCATCTTAATGGTGTGTCAATATAGTACACTTAAGTACACTTAAATGTATTTCAGTATACGTATCTTTAGGTCTGTAGATAGAAAGGAGGTCCTCCCCAGAGGAAATATGAGGGGTTTTTTTACTTAAAACTAGAATTTTACACCATTTTACCAGAGACTATAACCAAAGTTAACTAACGACAGAAGAGTAGGCATAGTTTGCATCAGTCTGTAATAAAACAAAATAAAAGGAAAAATTAAAAAAAACTGAAACACTACTATAAGTTTTGAGATTGTATTTTAAGTGAACTAAAGTACAACTTAAAACAAACTTCCAATAGTAAAAGCAAGTTAATAGTAATAGTTAAAAAGTACTCTTCATGTAAGTTTACTACAATACACTTGTAGCAAAATGAATTTCATAAGTACACTAAATTACCACTATACGTATTTGCAATTTAATACGTTTTTGTAAAGTACACTGAAATACAGCTTAAAATAAACTTACATTAAAATGCAGTTTTTGAAAGTAAAATAAAATACACCTCTAATGAAGTGAAATGAAAGTATACTTTAATAAAACATACTAATAGTGTATTAAAAAGAACTTGAAGATAATTATACTTTTCATAAGTACACTAAATTCCCCTATTTAGTATGCTATTTTAAAGTATGCTGAAATACATTGCATCGATACATTACAGCCGTGCGTCGGCTCGTCCGGATGATCTCCACGTAGTTTTTACGCAGCGCAAAAACGCGCTGCTATAGCAGGAACAACTCTGATTTTAGAAAAGCAAACTTGAACATCAACATAGAATACTGTATGTGGAAGCAGCCACAACATAACCAGTCAACAACACGGAGCTAATGCATGAGAACTGCGAGGAGAGGAAGAGGGAGTGAGTTAACCACGTTACTATGGTTCATAATAATGCAGGACAGTGAGGATACATCCATTTCATACAGGAGACGAGCAAGAGTCTACTGATGCGCATTCATCCCACAGAGGTTCATATGAGACATCAGAGCAGTCACATCAAATGTCACCTTGACCAGGCTACAGTGCAAATCAACATAAGTTGAGTATAACTGAAAACATATGATTTATTTCTTCCTTTATCTTCTGGTAAATCAAAATGTTCCCCATAGCTGGCAATAATGACATAGCATGACAAGAAGAGTTTTCTCCTGAAGTCTTGGCTCATAAACTGTTTAATTAAGTGCTGACTATCTGTGAGGTGATGTTCCGTGATGTCACGTCTGACGTCACAAAGGAGGTTATTGGGCGGGGCTTATGTTTTACGTCATATGTGACGTCATGTGTAACCAAAACCGAGTTTACTTATAGGACCCATTTCTCTCGTTCCTCTAACCCGGGTCTCCCTTTTAGGAGACCTGGAGTGCTCTGATTCTGTCAGACGCCAGAGACTTGGTTGTCAGCCTAGGCTACACCTCGCCACGGGCACCATCCTACCTACGGGGTAGGTTTTGTTCCGTGGCGAAACTGCCAGGCATGGACGTGTGCATGGAGCTAGTGCTCCACTGGCACGTAGGCTTCAGGCCACAGCCATGTTTCAGAGTCCAGCTGCCAGGCATGGACGTGTGCATGGAGCACTAGGCTCCACTGGCAGGTGGACTCCAGGCGATATTCAGGGGTTCAGAGACATTTTTTTTTTGGGTGGGGGGTTTCTGTCTCAAATCAAATAAGCTGACACACAGATTATATCTGAACAGTATACTGTGTATCACAGCTTCATAACTGTCAGCAGTGGTGGAATGTAACTAAGTACATTTACTCAAGTACTAATCAATTCTGAGATGTGAACAGGATTATTATTAGCAGTTCTCACTTTATGTATCATGTTGACTACACTGTAAAAAAACATTTTTTTTACAGTTTTTTTCAAGAAATGTTACATTTTTTGTCTATTTCAAAATGACAGAAAAAAAAATTACATGTTTCATTTGTGATTTATATGTAAATGGTCTTAGATTTACAGTATTTTTTGTAATCACAATCGTTATTATCTGTATTTAAGCTTTTCTTGATCATTTTTAAAGATAATTATTCTGTTTATGACTCTATTTAAACAATTATTTTATGTTAGAAGAAAAGGATTTCGTGGAATTCAAAAAATATTTCTTGTAAAAATATATCTTTTTTTATATACTATAAGTGTGTTCATAAAACGTACTAATCAGTTTAAAAAAAGTTGTACTTAAGTTTATTTAAGTGCATCTTAATGGTGTGTCAAAATAATACACTTAAGTATACTTAAGTGTATTTCAGTATATCTTTAGCACTAATGATATATCATTAGTATACTAAGTAAATTGTTATACTCAAAAATAGCACACTTTAGTATAGTAATCATGAGTGTGCTATTCTGTTCTATGACAAATTGCACTTCAATTATGAGAAAAACACAATTTTGACATTAAAAGATAAATCAAATTTTACATACTTTACAGCTTTGGGGAAAAAAACTAACTTAGCTAATATAACTGTAGAACACGGGAGGGGCCTTTTATTGGCTGTGGCCAAATATTGCACAGAAAATTGATTGTTGTGTGCAGACTACTGGGAGCAGTGTTGATTGTAGAGTCTAACAGCAGCAGGAAGGAAGGATCTGCGGTATGTCTCCTTCACACACCGCAGTAAGTGTCCTGCATGGGGTGGGACATGTTCTCCATCAGGGATGAGAGCTAAGCCATCATTCTCCTGTCTCCCACCAACTCCACTGGGTCGAGGGGGCATCCCAGGACAGAGCTGGACTTCTTAACCGTCTGTTAAGTCTCTTCCTGTCAGCAGTCGAGAAAGTAAACATTGTAAGCATGGGTTTATGGTCTCAATCACTAGTTTCAAGTCTTTTTCAATACAGCATGATGTTCATTTAGTAAATTATGGTCCCATTTAGAGTCAAATAGACCATAAAGCAGGGTGTGCTTTAGGGCGTGGCTACCTTGTGATTGACAGGTTGCTTCAACGGCGTTGTCCGGTCTGGGAGTTGTCTGTGTTTTCGTCTTACAACTTTAACCCTTTAAACCCTTGTTTTCAGTTCATGAAAGTTAATTGTAACCTTTTTTGGTGGACTAAAAATGTCTTATTCAGCGTTCGGTTGTACTTAGCTCCACCCTCTTGTGTCACTTCTGGTTGCAAATAACCTAGATGGCGACGGCTAGAATAGGTCATGTGAGGATAACCGAGAAAATTGCAAAATCTGATCTGAGATCTGCCAAAACTTGTAAAAACTCTTGCGAGGCTCGCTGCTTAGCAACCTATCCTAACCTTAACCATCTCTTTCCACTACACACTACAGCCAAAATGCCAAACTTGAGGCTTCAAAACGGCAGTCCACAAACCAATGAGTGATGTCACAGTGACTACGTCCACTTCTTATATACAGTCTATGATAGTAACCAGTACCCTGCACTTGTATTCAAGCACTGCACCATCACTTGTTATTTGCATCTCCCTTTGTTCTACTACTGTATTTATACAGTATATATGCTTTATGGGAAGCGGACTGTTGTCCGGTTTATGTTTTTCCGAGAACATTCAGCATTTTAATGAGATGAGATCATAGCAGCAGCTGCAGTGCTTGGCAGCTTACGACTTCCATAAATCAGGCTACAGTAGTAAAGGCTGCCCTCAAACATTTGGGACATTTCCGTCCCCTTTAAATTCACAGATGTTCATAATGTTTCAAGGACATTTTTTCCCTCAAGCCTCATTAATTTTGGACTGTCAGCCATGGAGCAACTTTACTTTCCCCTATACCGAGCAGGTCTTGTAAGTGTCTCGCTCAAGGCAACTTAATAGTAATCAGAGAGCGGTGAGAGCGTTCACTCCTTCACACTGTATACCAACAGTTTCACTCCGCTTTCTGCACCATCCCATCCACTCTCACAGCAGCGACACCTTCAAACCTACACAACACATACAGGAGCAGTCTGTTCACACATTTCTTCTTTTCACATTATTCATTCAGATGTGCTCTTCTGTTCATTAATATTCTGAGAAGTGGGAGACCTTCCCATGCTCTTTATTCTCCTTTACATCGACTGTAATGATGGTGCTGCTGGTGGCAGGTAATGATTTCAAACAATATCATGATTGCTTTTTTCTCATTGAGCATTCATCCCAGGCGAGTCCTTCCTTGGTGTTTTTTCCTGTTTTCAATTGTTCTATCGGATAATTGGAAAAATTGCAGCGATGGCAAACACCCATGAATACAATAAGAAATGCTTCTCAAACAGCAAACAGAAGCACACCAGTCAAATAACGATTGAAAGCATATAAATGGTATTAAATTATAATACAGACAATACAAAAATACGAATGCGTCGGCTGAAAGAAAGTTATAAAACCTCTGCTAGAGATTCTTCAAATTAGGATGAGCATGTTTCTTTTTTGAAACGCTGTCATGATATAAAGCTTCATTAAATGGCAGCAAAGAACTCCTTCAACACAAATGCTCCCCGGTTGCTTTTTTAGAATAACGCAGCATCTCTGCAGCTACTGCTCAGGAGACACAGGGGGGGGGGGGGAGTAGTTTAAATCATGGACTATTTAAAACTCAGGCACATCGGAAGCTGGCTGGAGCTCGCACGCCGGATAGTTGGCAGATATTTTCCAAATCCTAAGCACTGACAACAGCGAGCTTGGGGAGGAAGACGAAGGACAGAGAGAGAATAAAAATGAGATGGAGAGAGAACGCTGATCTTGAGGATGATTACGCCCAAACATGGGGACGTGCTTGTAATTAAGAAACCTCATTTATTTTATCACGCCAAATGTAATATTGGTAATCTGCACTGTAATAACTTGTCTTAAAGCCCCATATCACAAGTCTTCTAAATTATAGCAACTTGTATCTGCTGCAACATGTTGTCTCTCAAATACACTGTAAAAAAAGTCCCTCATAGATGACGAACCATACAGCAGCTTTCATCAACAGATCTATTTGATCACAAGAAGCCTGCAAAGAAACCAGCGGGGCTTTAGTCATGCTCCCGAGCTCATTAAATATTTAGATTTGGCAGATGAAACGGCTTTTAACCTCAACAAGAAGTCAACACTTGTGGCTCCAACAGTAAAAAGCAAACGCCTGTACACAAGGTTACGATGACACCCACACACACTTCTCCACCTCTCGTTTTCCCCCCCACCCACAAACTCCACACATGATCGGTGCCACGCATGGACGAATGCAGATGTGTCAAGTGAATAAATCATCAAACAAGTGTACATAGGACGGAGGACGTTCCTCCGACGTGAAATGAAGTTTAGCCAACGTTGTTGAATAATGTATTCGGCTACATGATGTCGAAATTATGTTCACTGGTCATGTTTTTCTTTTTCTCTGGAGGTTACACTACATTTGGCTCCTGCAATTGCTATTACATTGTGAACTTTTATCTCACCACATTTTCCAACAGAATACATCCTGTTGTTTTAAAGATGAAATGCCACAATTTCAAAGCTACCATAATTCCAATCCTGTTTCCAAGACATTATGTTCAAACTAATTTGCAGAGGTGTGGACTTCAAGGTAGTGTATGCACATCCCAACATGATATCAAGCCAAAACTATGTATTAAGTACAATTATGACATTTTGACAATGTCGAAATGTCCTGACGGCTCTTAATAAATCCTCGTTTTTGGGAGCATCTATTCAGTGTGCAGGCGCCTGTTCCTCTTGAGATAATAAATGCAAAAGATTCGAAATAATACAAAAAAATCCATTCAAATTAATTAATCAGCAAAAGCTCAAACCCTTCTGGGCTTCCCAGTCGTGTTATTATGACAAACCTACATATCAGAGTGCAGGGAACACAATCCCTTAAATTTATTCCAAAAATCTTCACAATGTTCTTGCAGAATCTTTTTAGAATATTGTTTTACATAATATTTTAGTATACGCCTAAATAGACAGACCTTTTTTCAGAAACAGGAGGTCTTTCTGTTCAAGTTGGAAGGCAAACAGCAGGTCATTGGAGAATACAACCTAGGACGATTATTTTCCCGCTCACCACACATGGGGTTAGCGTGAGGACAAATCCAGCAGGAGGGCATTGTGAGTTAATGCAGCTGGGAAGTCACTGCGAGTTCATTTGCATATGTTTAACTCATGTGGGCCTGAAACTTTGAGGCAAAGGATGAATTAAACTTTTACCAAAAGGGATTTGCAAATTTAAAATCAGATAAAATACTTAAGAGGCTGTTTTGAAGTGGAGCATAGCTGAATGTCCACTGACAACACACGAGCTGTTTAATAATTAACGTCTTAATGTGTCCCGATGCATCACGATGTGCTCTACTTTAAACACTTTCACTTTACATCCAGTCTTTAACGTTGCTGCCAGTGGACACGCACCAACAGTCAGGCAATCAAAGGCACCTATCGTTCGTAGCAGCAGGGACAAACATGTTAAAACAGTATCAATGGCGTAAATGTAAGGATCTATGTGGTGAATTTTAATGTTCGTCGCCTCGTGTTGACGCCTCAGATCTCCCACACACAGCGATGATATTTGTCACACGTCAAAAAACACACGTCCGCTCCTTCAGAGTGTGTAATTGGGTGTGCTCTTGAATCATAGATCTGGTTTGCTGATATAATAAAGCAATGTCAACTTCCTGATAAATGGACAGGATCAAAGCTGTTCATGCGTGAATTTAGATGAATCCTCTTTACTCCAGATTGAAATGGCAGACAGGAATCAAGGGGGGGGTTTCGATTACCTAACCGAGACAGTTTTAAAACAAATCTTCAGGTCAAACCGAGAGTTTTTGACACCCCGTCACTGAAAACTCTTTTCTGACTCACAGGAGAATGTTTCTATTTTTGTCTGCATGAAACACTGGAAGCCTCTTGCACACAGGAATGTAACTTTTCGCCTGGAGTCAGGGAAATTAATCATTAATCATCACCTCTTCCCCTCATTTGGTCAAGTTCACGCCCCCGCACTTGTCATTCATTGTGATGAGCTGTCTACCTTGCCTACGGCGCCCTTAAAGCTGCCGCAAATGTCGGAGAAAGGATTCTGCAGGAAGACGAGTAACGCCGGTGTTGTTGCCCGTTGTTCTTGACCTCGCTATTATTTCACCACGTTTAGTGACCTGTGCACCCCGTGGGGGTCACATACAAATATACACTGATAACCTATTACACATCCTATTAATGTCTTGAAATTTCAATCTGAAAAGGTGGTGTTTTGCTAAATGAAACATCACATTGCATACATACAGTACAATCTGTTGATAAAAGTCAAGTATTCGGTTTATAAAAACTTTTCAAAGCCATCTCTTGTGCTGAGTTTGACCCGATTTGTGGAAGGAAACTATGCTAACCTTTTAATGTTCTGCTCCACTATTTGGTAGAGCACATTTTGAGTCACTATTTGTTATGAAAAAATGTGTTGAACTCAACCTGATTGAGCCATCTCTACCACTTTGTTTTGGTATGTTATGCTAAAAAAAAGAATCCACTAGATGTCGCTGTGTCTTTGAATAGCCTTTTCAGTTCGCCTCCTTACAGGAAGTTAGGAACAAAAAAGGTCACTCCAGACACGAGGACTCTGTTTGGTCTAATTTTCAAAGGTTCATTTTCAATATATCATAGTTTCATAGGCCTTACTGAGCAGAATTATTTAACTTAATATCAAAAACAAAGTCTAATAAGGGTTAAATAATTTTCTAAAAACATGCCCTACCAAACAGTATGGTTAAAGCAGTAGAGCTAATAATGCAATTAAAATTGACTATTTTCTACTAAATAAAAAAACGTTTGATCATTCAATGTTGTTAATATGGTACATTTAATGTTTTCAAAGTAGCCTACTGTAAATATGATAAATATCTAGAATAAATACATGGAAATAATACTAATATTGGTAATACTACTAATTGCAAGGTAACAAATTGACATATTGGTATACTAACATATATATTGTACGTAGCAGTGTGACGCCTCAACCGCTTGGTAGAGGCTTATATTTAAAAAAACAACAACTGTAGGGTCTGTTTAAAAATATATATATATGTTATTGCCCCATGGACATTTTTCCATTGCTTTTTTCTTAGTGAAGACATTAAAAAGACAATAAACTAATGTTTGTGCACAGCAATGATGTCAATATATATTTATTTATTGACATAACATCTCAGGCTACATTGAAACATTGAAATGCAGCCTCATATGGGATTGGCAGGCCATAAATATGGTAATATAGGATGTAAAAAAGTATGGATTAAAGTATATAGATGAAAGCCTTTACATATGAATGCATTATTTGCTAATTTAGTATTTGTGCAACAGAACGGCTGACTTGAAACAAATGTAAGACAAGATATTGTCATGTATTAATGACTTCATGCTTCACATGATCTCAACAGATTGTGAACATACAGTATATTACAGTTTATGCAGTTTGAAACAGATGTGCTTTAAACCAACATGCCTCACAGTAACATGAATTCATGCGTTTGGTTATGTGTGCGTGGTCTCGGAGGAATCAGACCCCTTCAGTACTGCCTTCTCCCCACTGAGCATCCTTCTTCATGCATACCCTTTGCTCTCTTTTAATTTTTCCCAGCATCCAACCCTTTGAACCAAGCGTTGGTTCATTCATTAATATTTATTTCCCTTTACATCACTTTGATGGTGGAGCCTTTTAAATGTTTAATTTGGTTCAGCACCATTAAACAGTAATGCCGGAGTCTTTTAATTCTAATGTACACATTATGGCACAGCTTGAATACAGGCTGCGTGGGGATGACCTGTATACACTGCACCATGGTGGTCTTGTTTCCTATTCACTAGATTGTCTTATGTGAGGCTTTGAATTGCCTTGTTGTTGTTGTTGAAGGGTGCAATACAAAGAAATGTGTCTTGCTGTCTCAAAGAATAAAGTCCTTCTTCAGTCTGAGCTTCAGAGTATTTTTCCTTCATAATTATATAAAATCAGTAAGGGATAGTTGTGTTTACCTGGACTTACCTCAACAGTTTCAGGCAAAGAGTAAAAGTGTTTGGAGTGAGGACTGTGAATCAGAGAAGACGTCAAACAACTCCCAGCTGCCGCCAAGCACTACAGGACCTGGACCTCAAAACCTCCTCTGTACCACAAAGACCTAATCCATTTTTTATGGTTTTAACCTGAACAAATTGCAAATGTGTGTGGAGAGTTGTGTAACTCTATCTCAATGCGTGTGTGCGTATTGAGATTTGTGAATGTGTACAGTAATCTGCAAATGTGTATTCAGAATCTGTGTGTAATCAGATTTGTAAATGTGTACAAAAAAAATCTTGCAAGTGTAGCCTATTGAGATTTGTAAATGTGTAGACAAATCTGTAAATGAGTACATAAATCTGTAAATGTGTAGACAAATGTGTAAATATGTCCAAAAATATGTAAATGTGTACATAAATCTATAAATGTGTAAACAGAACTGTAAATCTGTACATAAATCTGTAAATGCGTACATAAATATGTAAATGTGTACATACTGTATATCTGTATATGTGTAGACAAATCTGTAAATGTGTAGACAAATATGTAAATATATACGTAAATCTGTGAATGTGTAGACAAATCTGTAAATGTGTAGACAAATATGTAAATATATACGTAAATCTGTGAATGTGTAGACAAATCTGTAAATGCATACATAAATATGTAAATGTGTACATAAATCTGTATATGTGTAGACAAATCGGTAAATGCGTACATAAATATGTAAATGTGTAAACAAATACGTAAATGCATACATAAATATGTAAATATGTAGACAAATCTGTAAATGCGTACATAGATCTGTAAATGTGTAGACGAAACTGTAAATAAATCTGTAAATGTGTAGACAAATATTTAAATGAGTACATAGATCTAAATCTGTAAATGTGAACATAGATCTGTAAATGTGTAGACAAATATGTAAATAAATACATAAATATGTAAATGTGTAGACAAATATGTAAATGTGTACATACTGTATATATTAATGGCTGAAAAGTAGACAAAGCTGCTTGAGCTGCTACTTCTAGAGTTGTCGTGTGTGTGTGTGTGTGTGTCTAGTATGTGTGCAAGTCCTTCAGGTAATACAATCTGTCTTTCTGCCTTCCCTGTCCCCCAATTACCACAGGTAATTCCCAAACCCATGTGACCACATCGAACACATGTCCCATTAGCTCCCTGTTAGCCCTGCTCACACTCAGTCCCACGTCTCTCTCTCTCTGGCAACAAGTGTTCTTCTCAGTTCTTCTTTACTTCATTAGATTATTTTCTCCAGACATTGACTGAGGTCCACCATCTTTAAAGACATTACAATTGATAAAACGCTGCTCAGAAGAGAGAGGAGCAAGAAGCCTTTCAAGTACATTACACTTAAAGGGGCACTCCACTTATTTTATATTACAGTCTCATGTTTCAGTTTGAGCTCGGCACATTTTTAAAAGGAAGCCTGCACTATAAACTGTTTGTCGCTGACACTGCATTATGGGAAGTCAAGATATCTCATTAATGTCTGGGCATTTTTGTTTGTCCATAAACTTTAGAGACTTTACTGTAGTTTCTTTAGAAAGTGGGGCAAAAGGTGAAAACTGTTATGAATGTCGTCATGAAATGTATAAATTCTATTCTCCACTTTCATATCTGGCACAATTGAAAGTTAGAAATGATTACAATGAATGCATATGTTTTATACGTAATCAATAATATTGGAATGGAAAATCCCACCATTGGATTATGTATGTTTTATGACTTACATAGTTCAGAGGCATCAGCTGGCTTATGGGCCGGAAATCTGTTCAGTAATTGGATACTGGAACTGATCAGGTGGGACAGTAAAAGGAAATAGATTCAGCGAAATCAATAACATTTTTAATGTGCTTGAATGAAATAGCATGTCAAATTAAGCTTGTGTGATAACGTATCATCATTCCGGCGTGTTAAATAAACATACAAATCATTTGATTGATCTCCACACGGTCCTAAATAGCTGTTTGCTGTTCATGTGTGGATTTATGGGATGAATGCATGTCATGGTTCAGTTTAAAGAGACAGTACGCAGAGTATTTAGTATTTCCATAACTGATCTGCATTCACGGTAGGAAATTACTAAACACAATTTTGTTTTTAAGTGTACACAGAAAAACACAATAGTGCATCACCAGTGGTGGAGGAAGTACTTGGAATCTTTACGTAAGTAAAAGTAGTAATACCTTAATGTAAAAATACTCTGATACAAGTAAAAGTCCTGTATTCAAAAAGTACAGATAAATATACTATCAAAATAAAAGTGCTAGTCATGCAAAATGGCCCATTTCAAGGTGTTTTATCATTACATATTATTGAATACTGATGTATTAATATGTATTTAGCATTTAATATAATTTATAAATGTCTTTTCTCGGCAGAAGAGAGCTGCTCATGACACAAGTTCAAGCTGCGTTCGCCGCACATCACAGCGTGCAGCACCCAAAGTTGGGTTTTGCTCGATGCAGCAAAAAGCCATCGTGGTGCGACACAAGCCATTGGAATTGATGGGTTTCAGAGCACAGCGGTGCTGTTGTCGCAATGTGTCTGAAAGGACCTTCAGTGAGTGACAGACGGAGAGTTCTGTGAGAAAGAATCACTCAAGCAGGGACAAAAAATGTATGAATGAATGAATATAAATTGATGAATATTAGTTTATGCCAAAGATTCACACAAGTTCTCGCCAGAGGGGCAAATTATTCAGTTTTCTTTCCTGAGAATTAAAAGTAGGCCTATTTGACATAAAAATTCTGTTGCAGTGTACTTATTATGTTGTTATTTTCATTCTTTAGAAGACACTAGAATTCAGGAAACAAAGTCTCTGAAACTTTTTTTCTTTTTTTTTTTAAACCCTCCCTATTTTTGAGGTTTCGAGGTTGGCATGTATGCTCTTGTGTCACTTCTGGTTGCAAATAACCAAGATGGCGACTGCAAAAAAAACAAGATGTCGAAGGCCAAAATGTCAAAGGTGGCTTCAAAACAGTAGTCCACAAACCAATGGGTGACGTCCACTTCTTATATACAGTCCATGGTTTCTATACCTGAAAACAAACATCAAAATAATGAGAAAATAATTGGTGTTTGTGTATCATCCTTCACACTGGCTACGCTCTCCTTTTCAGAGAATTTGAAGATGATGAACAGAATGAAATGGATGATAGCCTCCTTAAAACTGACTTCAACGTGATAATTAAGATGTCGAGTTTTCATCTTGACAGCGTGTGTGTGTGTGTGTGCCGTCATGCTCAGATTGTTGGGGCAGGCGTTATCTCACAGCTGTGAAAAACCTGTCCTCATTTAAAAATGGGATGAAAAACAATTATTTGAGCTGTTGGAGTAAATAAAGTAGAAAGGGCTCGTGAGTGTAGATGTGAGTATTTTTCTCTATGTGTGTGTGTGTGTGTGTGTGTGTGTCACTTCATTAATGAGCACCTTCAGGCAGGTTGCTCTGATGAGGACTGGTGCTCTCCTTTACCACCAAGATGAGAAATGATGGTGGCAGCCCAAAGTCTAATTATAAAGTGAGCCTAACAAACCAGCCGTTCATATGTCTCTCACTGCTTAATGCCTCTGAGGAGAAAATACGCAATTTTCCCGTAATTTTCATTCTGTGTCTTTCATGTGTTTTGCTTCCTCAGAAAGGTGATGACTGGTTTGTCTTGTGCCTCCTCCTACGCAATAGCTGCTCTCTACAATGCAACCTCCCCCAGGTGACTTTTTCCCAAGAAGTAATGACATGACCAACAGGTTGTCATGGATATTAAACTATGGCAACAAGACCTTGAGATGTCGTTCGATCTATTCTTTAAAATGCATGTGGGAGGATGTTTGTGCATTGTGTGGTTTGAGAACTGAATGTTCCTTCAGACACCCACCAAGAGTAAAAATCTTTTAATGTTCTCAGGATATCATGTATTTTTGGTGGGAGCACTTTAGAATGCTATGGATGCATGCTATTTGTTTATTTGGCCCCAAGAAGAAATTAATCTCTACCATCTTAACCAGCCAGCCACCAAACAGTTTACCAAAGTGGACGTCAGGCTACCCAAGAAGTCCAAAGATGAATTGGAACGGTCACAACACAATTAAAGAGCTTTCCTCGAATGTGTTGCCTTTGTTTTTTTGGAGAAATAATGGATACTTTCACATCTCAAGGCGTCTAAAAATACCTTAAAATAAGACAATCTGAGGAGGAAAAATTTGGTTCAACTGATTATAACAAAGGCCATCCCGATCCCGTTGTTCTAAACTATCCACACTAAAGTAAGAATCAACAAGCAGTTCGGTATTTAAAAAGAAAACAAGACTAAAGCTGTATCCCAATTCTATACTACATACTATATTGTATACATTACAGACAGTACTATATACTAATCTTTATGGTAAACTGGTTTTACAAGTAGACTATACAAGAAATCAACCATAGACTGTATATAAAAAGTGGACGTAGTCACCGTCACACATTGGTTTCTGTATTCAGCATTTTGGCCATCACCATGTTAGTTTTTGGCCGTCGTCATTTTTTTTGTAACCAAAAGTGACTCGAGAGTGTGGAGCTAAGTACAATCAAACACTGAATAAGACATTTTTAGGTGATCACAGTGTTACAATTAACTGTCATGAACTGAAAACACACTGTTAAAGGGTTAAAGTTCTATAATAAGCATTGTGAACCACTCCTAGACCAGACAACGCCGTGGTAACGACCTGTCAATCACCAGGTAGCCACGCCCTACAGCATACTCTGCTTTATGGTCTATTTGACTCTAAATGGGACCATAATTTACTAAATGAGCATCATGCTGTATTGAAGAAGACTTAAATCAAGTGAGAAGTAGGGTCATTTTCTCATAGACTTCTATACAATCAGACTTCTTTTTGCAACCAGAGGAGTCGCCTCCTGCTGGCTATTAGAAAGAATGCAAGTTTAAGGCACTTCAGCATTGGCTTCACTTTTCAGACCCGGAGGTAGCCCACTGAAATCAGCATGCTAAACAGTTTTATACTAACAGAAAATTATGTGATTTGTGCATTGTGTAGAGGCAATCAAACTACGAGATCAATAGTACAGCTGAGGCTGATGGGAATGTCAGTAATTGTGCAGGTAATTGGTCAGAAACTGGTGTAGTGGACAAATTTTGACCTGATGATGGTGCTAATGAAAAGGTAAGGGATCACTAAAAGTATTATAATAATTCATCCTTAGGGCGGACATGGATGTCATGGCTCTCCATCCAATAGATGTCGAGACATTTCACTCCAAGTGACAAATGTGAACCTCATGGTGGCGCTAGAGGAAAAGTCAGAGGATCACCAAAGTCATTAGGATTCGGCCTTCGAGCACCTTAAATGGTTGTACCAAATTTCATGGCAATCCATCCAATAGTTGTTGAGATATTTCAGTCAAGATCAAATGGCTAAAAAGTCTTAAGATTGTACTTCCAGAAACAGCCCCAAAAACTAATCAAGAAACCATATCTCACATTTCCAGGGCTGTGAATGAGTGCAGTCGACTCCTCATAAAAGACGAGGAGGCAAAGCGAGCAGATGAGAAACAGAGGGAGAAAAATCATCAGCTTCAACTCCTCCTGCACCTCGTTGAAATTAGATCAGGTTTGATATTTCGACATGAACATGCTTTCACAAAGGGAAAGGACATTATCTAGCAACTCAACAATGTAGATTTCCTATATTAACAGGTCATTTTGACCACACCATTTCATTGTTCAGCGTGGATTATAAAACCACAAATAATTCCCATAATGAGCAGAATTTCCTCCATAATCTCCTGTGACCTCAGGGTGATAGTAAAGAATGCCCTCGCAGGTATTACAACCATAATGATATGTACAATGGTGGACAATTAGCTGTGCAGTAATGATTATTATACACTGGGTGGTTTCACCCAAGCAATCTGATGCCATAAATCTTAATTTGTTTAATGCCCGAAGTAAAAACCGCACTCAATACTGATTAAGCCTAAATTTAATTCCTCACCCAAGGTGCCATACAACAGAGAAGTGATTTAAATGGAAATTTTGCTTATTCCATTTTAAGCTCTTGCATGAGACTGGCGATTAGAATTTAATTTTAAAGTTAACAGGGATCTTACAAAAGGCTCAAAGTGTGGCTCAGCCAATCAGAAATGGAAGTGGAACCAAATATTTGTCGGTTTTACACTGGGATTATGAAGAATGAGTTCATTTGATGGCGTATATTTGTGATCAGACAGTGAACTGAACCAGAATAAACGACTTTTACAGAATAAATTATTGACTTAAATCTAACCGCAAGGAAGAAGTGATGCACTTGGGGAGTATTTCAACAAGGCTACAATCAAAATCTAAAAAAGGTAAACATCCAAGGTCTATACTCCAATTACAGAATCCAGACAGACAACCCAAACTAAACTCAATATCCACACTAAAATAAAAAGGTTGTCTTTGCAGTATCGAGATAGTTTTAATATGAGCTTGAAAAGCAGAAAGCGACAGAAGAATCAGAGATAGAAACTCATAAAGATTGAGTTTCCAGAAATTCCTAGGCGACCGCAGCTCTGCTTCCAAGATGATTTTATTATATAATATTTTCCTCTCCTTGTACTCAAGAGAATTTTTGTGCAGAGGATATAAAAGCAGCACAGCTCCTGTGTAACCACACTGCCCCCTATTGATGAAAAAAGACAACCACAGCATCATGCTGTCTGCCTGTTACCAAAAGATAACCAGGAACCTGGATGATTCCAGATTACAGCTACAGTATAATTTCATAAAGTGTCTCCGATTCAACATTTTTCTTCCGGTAAAGAAAATGTAACACTGTGAAAAAAGGCAGAAGGTGAGCGCACATTAGAAGGAATGAAGACTGGAAAATATATGCAAGATCATGCAGAGATCTCATGCTACAGTGAATAAGTACTAAGACTTATTTTAGTTGGTTTGGTTATGTAATGATGATTTAAGAGATTATAAATGTTTGGTTTTATAGCCACCAATGGAACAACTCTCCAAAACTGTGAATCCAAGATAGATAAACCAAGCCATCTACTATTGAAACATGGAAAAACCTTTCTAAATTTAATTAAATTACAAAAATTAATTTTCATTTACTTTTTTGTGAGCAGCGATTAAAAAATAACAATCACCAAAGAAAAATAAAGCAGAAATCCCCTCTGATGACTTGCCTATTTTATGCTGACATTTAAATTAGTTTGGAGTCCTTGGATTTAATAAGACATGTGGATTGGTGATGTAACCTTCCACTGCTTTATCTTCATCCATTATGCCACATCAGACACACTGACTGTACAAAGTAATAGGACAACTTGCCACTTTTCCATTAAACAGACCATGAAATTGATTGAGCCTGCCTCGATGTCATTATCTCGATGTTTTCCACCTTCAGCGTGCAACCTTTAATAATGACATGAAGGCAGGGAGAAAGGAACACCGTGTCTTTTTGTATTATTCAGACCCACTTTGTGGTGATGGTCAAGCTGCTCCCACCTCTTCCTTTCTTGTCTAACCCTAACGATGTGGAGTCTCCCCCCTGTGGAAATCCTCCACTAAAGCTTTTCAAGGCAGGCAGGGTTGAGATGTGACATCTGAGAGCCAACCACAGTGGGGTGCTTCAGACGAGGAGGAGAAAAAAGGGAATTATTATTCTAAAAAAAGAGCAGTGAATGGGTTGTGCAGTTCACCACTTCATATCACAGGATGGAGAAAATGAAGGACAGAACATGACAGGAGGTTAAATGGTCAGCAGCTTGTCTTCACTTCTATGATGTGGCCTCTGTCTCCATCCAGTGGTAGATCCAACAATCTGTCAGTCAGCTGGCAGGAAGTATAAGACAATCTGCCTCTAATGATTCCAGTAGCATTTTGATGCCCAGTCACTCTTCCTGTATCTGCACTATGACGGGTCGATGGATGAGTGCAGAACACATACAGTCGGGTGTGTCGGCCAGGAACCATCTGCTAATCTGCTTAAATGGTTTTAATGTATTTGTGCAGCGGATGCTTATAGCTGAGCAGGAAGGCTGCATTTAAAACGTGACTCTGTCCTGTTGCAAGTCACATATAGACACAATTTAAAGGTCCCATATTATGCTCATTTTCAGGTTCATACTTGTATTTTGTGTGTCTACTAAAACATGTTTACATGCTGTAATGTTAAAAAAATACTTTATTTTCCTCATACTGTCAGCCTGAATATGCCTGTATTCACCCTCTGTCTGAAACGCTCCGTTTTAGCGCATTTTGACGGAATTGCAACAGAATTGCGGTGCTAGGCAACAGCTTGGGTCCATGTTTACTTCCTGTCAGCTGATGCCATTGTCATACACTGCAACCAGGAAATAAACTGGGACACATTTAGAATGTTTCCGTTTAAAATTGTGTCAAGGGTCTAATTATTGTATATTCGTGACATCACGAATGGGCAGAAATCCTGACAGCTTGTTTCAAATGCAGAGTTTCTGAATACGGGCGGTGTGTGTGTTTCCCTGTGGATTGAGTGTTTCGATACTTTCACAGTATTTATATAGGACTTAAGCCTGCTTTATAATGAAAAAACATGAAAATCTCACTTTTTTATAATATGGGACCTTTAAATGTTTTTAACATTGTGGTTAAAAATATCGTCTCACTTTCTCCTTTAAAAGATTTAACCCCCGCGTAGTTTTTGTGTAGTTCTTCCTCATTTGCTTTGGCTCAATTCTCTACTACTGCAGGTTTTTTCATTGTTACAGGGTTTATACATTTCTTTTTTACTGGCATGGATGACATTTTGTGGCAAATTGTCTGTTCACTGTATATGACTTTATATGAAAGATCAAAGGTGAATTTTCTTTTCACAGTACATGTAACACATTTCTACACATATAGTTACTGTAAACACGCATGTCTATGTCCTGTTTCTGTGTGTACAGTGTTGTATAGTATTTTCCAAGTAAACTTGGGAATCTAAACAGCTCAGGGCGAGACACAACAGCCTTCAGCTGGACAAAACTGACATTCTGGTATAGTAGAATAAGCAGTGAGTGTCAACAAAAAATAGAACAATTCAAAGATTTGTATGTAAGAAACATTTCCAGGATTGAGTGCCGTGGTGAAAAAACATAAACATTTTGACCAGTACGGCTCACATGATGACAAAACAACTTCTCATTTTGGTGCCATTGGCCAATTTACTGACACAATAACTACCTTTTGAAGCATGAATGAAGTGTTTTGGGTTGGTTACCTTTGGCAGACATACAAATGGGTTGTGATGTCCCATCAAACAGTTGTGACAATTGCACTTACAGTTTAGAGAATGTTAAGACCATTTCAAAAAATGAGCCAAAGCGATTGAGAAAACTGTAATTCTATCACTTCTTCTTCTCAGAAATGGAATATAATATTATATATGTTATAATAACATTTTCAAAAACTCCAGAGCGTTGTAAAGTCTAAAAGTCAAAATATAATGAAAAAAAAGATAGATGTAATAATTTGTTTTTAAAAAATGTTTAAGGAAATATTCTTCTTCAATCCATATTTGTTGCCATTTAGCCTTTCAAAAACAACATTTTCACTTTGCTCTCCCACTGGACACAAACAAAGCAAGGCACGCGTCTGTATTAACGGGGCGGTCTAGCAGCAATCTACAGCATCATAAATTATATTTATTTAGCTACAATAACAAAAAATCTATTTAGTCTCTAACACTATCGTATTATATTATTTAAAAAAAGATCATACTATTTATCTGCATTCACTTGGCAAATCCGTCAAGACGTTATCATTTTATTTATGTTAGCGAATTTTTGCTCAAGGATTTGTAATTGTTTTTAAGGATGCTGACATCAGAAAATAAGCTCAGCTTTTCTTAGTTACAAGTAGGAGGAACTTCAAGGAAAATAGGTTTCCTTAAGTCACACTGCTAGCATGGCTAAAAATACAAAATTGATCAGACTTTTTTATATAGATTTGGTACACTTACAGTTTAAAAAACTGTGTCATGTTCTAAGATCACAGTATTTTAAACTGCAGGATGTGATCCAACAACACGGTGTGAAAGTTTCTTCTTCTCCGTAGTTATCTATGGGAATCTGTGTGGTCTGTACATTATGTTCAAACACTGAATTCCTCAAAAATCTGTACGTATACGTTTAGCTAAGCCGATGCCGAGACGACAACGCTCGAGAGGGGCCTCAAAAGATAAAAAGAAAAGAAAACCCATTTCAGTTTGGTCCGACAGGCAGTGATCAAAGTCAGAGATCAGATGTGACTTTAGGAACATAATGTGCTCAGCCAAGTGCGCCAAGCTTTCCTGACAGGACAAAGTTGGTTCAGGGTTGACATTGATTTACGGTGTGCTGCTGAGCATTCTTTGGCTAACGGGGCTAGAGAGGAGTCACGGGGGGTCTGCAGACACATTGTGAGTTCTTGTTAAACTGATCAGAGCAGACTGTGCTCAAACCATCACTGAGATATCAAGCTCAACATGTAAAGTCTCCATCTCTGTTTCATACTTAGGATCCAAGAAGTTGAAGCCAGTGTTCCCCCGAGAGGCTCTGTGAGTGTTTTCATCTCTTGTACAAGCAGTCCAGCTGGGCTCCCTTGTGAATATATACTGCAGCACTGTATATGATTATTTATATATTCCTTTTGGGTAATTCATGCTTAATGTTTCATCTTTTAAACTTTACATGTGTAGATTTTCTGACTGTCATTACCATTTTAATAAGACAGTATGTGCTTAAGGCAATATTTATAGCCTACAGCATGTTATCTCTTTGGAAAATAGTTGCTTTTGTTTTTCATGTAAAGCCGACATACATGTATACAATATCATAATTATGGCTTCAACTGACAATTGATGAATGTTTAACCAATTCCATTTATTCTAAACATCAATCATTTAGCAAAACTAAAAGAATTTGAAACAATAATGTCAAAGTTTGGATCACATGTTACCATGAGCCAAAATGAAGTCTGAAAATGTCGTACTGTGTCTGACAAGGAGCCAAGAAAACCCCCAAAGTATCAATTTTACAATGATAAGAAAGAGAGGAATTTAAGCTATTTGAATATGTGTCCAGCAGGTATTTGATATTTTTGCTTGATAAATGCCAAACAAGATTAATTAACAAAATTGGACCAAATTAAGATCAAAGCTGAACTCAATGTCTGCTTATCTCACAGTCTTCCTCAGCAAATGGAGTTATGATTGTAATACAAAATAACTGTAAATCATATTACATCATATATTTAACCATATTGTATAATTGTTTATTGTGAATTATACAATTTAGTATTGGTTAGCCCTGTCATCTGATCAGCTTTGATTCTGATTTGATTTATTTATGGATCTACAAAACACATCAATCCAACGTGGTCTCAAAATGTTAAAGGTGCGAAATGCAAAATTGGGAGCATTTCTATTGCCTCCTCACGGCTCTCAACATGGCGACGGATGAGCCGCCGGCTTGCAGCTAACAGTGCTATCGGTGCTAACAGTGAAAATAACGGCAAAAGTGCTGACAGGGCTAACGGTGTTAACCTGAGGGTGGATCGGGACGGCATTATCAGCTGTAAACGCCGTAACAGCAGTGCAAAGCGATGGCCGTGAGCTAGCCAGTGGGGCGCGCTCACATGCACGAACATGCACTAAAAGCAAGTGCGGCCGACCCGGCGATGTCAACAAAGCACGGAGAAAGTCGAATTACAACACACACAGAGGGAGAGCGACTTCATTCTCTGCTCAGGTAGACATTACTCCTCTAAATCTTTACATAGCTATATAATAGTTGTTTAATGCTACATTACAAACTGCATGTGACATAGGAAGGGGAGTCAAATCTCAATGGCTTGTTGAATCACAAAGTTTTTAATGATATGTCCCCGTTAAAGATTTGTTTCTTCAGTGGGAATGAATGGGCTTGAGGCAGAGTGCCACAGCGGCGTAGGAAAGTATTGAGAGACCGACTAACACATTGTTGGTTTTGGTCTTTTTATGGGATTTGTTGACAACAACAAGAATAAAGAATATCGCCAGCCTAATCCTTTAATTGACAGGTTAGTTTGTTAGTTTAAAAAAAGTTTGTTTGCGTGAAAAAAAAACAAAAAAACACAGTATAATGCCATTAGTGTGTTAATTTTTTAGCCTGCTCCTATGGGAATTAGCAGTCTCGGAGTTATACCTAACCAACCTAAAAACAACCTGCTTATGTTGCTACTGTGTACCAACAGGGAGCGGCTAAACACTCACAACCACGAATATCAACAGTTTTCAGTGCCAGAGAGTGATGGAATGTAAACACGCACACATTACTGTACAAACACGCAAAAACGTCCGATCAGCAGAAGCAGTTAGCAAGGAGACAGGAGGATAAAGACAAGGACAGAGTTACTGTATGTGTGGGTTCAAGCCACAGAATATGTGAGAATAACCTTTTGATATAAAAGTGAAACCTCACTGGTATTCTCATCTCAAGCATTCGGAGCCTACAGAACAAACAAGATATACGAGTCAAACACAATCTGACTTGATACAGGACACAACCACTGCGTTCCCAAATGCTTGTTACACTCTGTCAACATGCAGATATGCAGCTCGCTGTGAACGACAATCCTTATCAACATTCCAGTCGTGACCTCGGCTCAGACACACTGGTCAACTTTGTTTTCTATCAGTCAGCTGTGTGAGGTGACTGAGAGTGGAAAGAAAAACACTTTCTGTCTGCAGCTGACATCTGTTGACTGTTGTTAGGTAAAGTTTGTTGACTCTATATATGGATGGAGAATGTCTGGTGCTTCTGAAAGTTGTGACAGCACAGAAGCAGAAAAAAACGTTGTCATATGATTTATGTACTGCTGCAACAGTGAGCAACCTCCGGGTCTGAAAAGTGAAGCCAATGCGGAAGTGCCATTGTATTGCGTTGTATAGAAATTTATGAGAAAATGACCCGACTTCTCACTTGATTTATTACCTCAGTAAACATTGTAAACATGAGTTTATGGTCTCAATCGCTAGTTTCAAGTCTTCTTCAATACAGCATGATGTTCATTTAGTAAATTATGATCACATTTTATGCTTTAGGGCGCTACCACGCCGTTGTCCAGCCTGGGAGTTGTCTGTGTTTTGGTCTTAGAACTTTAACTCTTTCACAGTGTGTTTTCAGTTCATGAAAGTTAATTATAACCTTTTCGGACGCCTAAAAATGTCTTATTCAACGTTCGGTTGTACTTAGCTCCACCCTCTTGTGTCATTAAGGTTGTAAAAAAACAACATGGTGACGGCCAAAAAACAGAATTGCAACAGCCAAAATGCAGAACTCGAGGCTTCAAAACGGCAGTCAAAAAAAAACAATGGGTGACGTCACTGTGTCTACGTCCACTTCTTATATACAGTCTATGTGTTGCACAGTCTGCAGTTCGAACACCAAGCTGTCCAATCCCTAAAGGTTAGTCAGTATAAAGTGGCATGAGGCAATCTATTACCAACTGCTGACCTCCATCAGGGTTAGAGAAACTAGAACAACACTGTCTGGTGTCTGACACAGTAATAGACATAAATAATACATTCATATTTCAACGAGTAAACTGAATAAAACTGAATAAACTGGGTAAAACTGCCAATTTAGTAAAAGATCATAAGTGTGTTTTTGTCCATGGATTCCTATAACCTATTATTCCTATAATAAGTGTGCTACAAACAGACTTTGGGGAACAAAGAGGAAAAACAAGCTACTGCATTAAAAAGTATTTAAAAAATGTCATTGAGCAATACTGAGTAAGGATTGCAACATTCTCCAGTGTTGCAATCTCAGCCAGAGCGTCTGTGTTGTTGTTTTGATGGTGGAGAACGTTTGAGGTTTAGTTTCATTATCAGTGGCATTGAACTTTATTTATATTTGAGATATCTTGCCAGCCATATCCAGAAAAAAAGCAGGTGCAGCAGGTCATCATACTACAGCGCAAACAAGTCGGGACGGTGGTGCCCTGACAATATACAGGTAAAATACTCCTTTTCTTATCAGTTAAGGCAGGAAAAAAGAGAATGAAAGCAAAAGAAAACAAATAGAAAGTATTTTTGTATGAGGTTCATAGTATGTTATGTGGTATGTTACGTGAGTGTGAGTAGTTACATTATATAGCCTACATACTTCATGCATTTTTGAACACCTTTACACATACAGTAAGTTATTAAAAACAGATTTTTAAACTTTGTAGAAACGACTATAACTCCTTCATGCTTTACTACATGCCTTCTGCATTAATTCCCCCCATGTATTATCCAATGACAAGTGCTGACAAACATAATTATTCATTAATCTATTAAATTCATCATATGATTCAACAGTTATTACAGCATTAGCATGAGACATACCTGTGGGTGGTTCAAGTGCATCTGGTCCTGGTTCTTTGACAGCAGCGTTGGTCGGCCACTTGTTTAATCTCTCTTTCGGGTAGAGCTGAAATGATTAGTTGATTTATCAATTAGTCGATCAGCAGAAAACTAACTGACAACCATTTAGATAACCAATTAATCGTGTGAGTATTTCTTTTAAAGCAAAAAATGTGAAACATTCACTGGTTAACATGTTTTCTTTGTCTTCTATGATAGCAATCTGAATATATTTGGGGTTTAGACTGTTGGTCGAACAAAACAAGACATTTGAAAACATCACCATACATGGGCTTTTGGAACTTGTGACTATTAATATATATATATATATCATTATTTGCTGACACCGAACAATTAATCGAGAAAATAATGTGTAGATTAATAGGTTTTGACCACCCCCCAACTCTCGTTTCTCCATGTGTCTGTGCATTATGTCCAGAAACCAAACACTAATCCTGAGGTGGGACACTACAGATTCAACTGTAGTAGCAATACTAATGCTAATCTAAATATAAATGCTGTTTTGGGTAAAAAAACACACGACTTTCACCAAGGAGACCGGTGTTCGTGTCCCGTGTGAAGGTTGATTTATTTGCCACGTAACTTCCATACTTAAATTACGGCACTTCCAGAGTTATTTTAAGCCAAAACGCATTTTGTAAAGCTAACTAAGTAGTTTGTTGCCTAAACCTAACCAAGTTGATCTTTTCCTACACCTAATTAAGTTGTTTTATTTTGAAAAGACTGGAGAGGAAATTTACACATGCGTCACTTGTTGTTGAAAGTCGTTCTGAGCGTCACAAAACAAAAAAGGTAAATTCGTGTCTATGTACACAAATCAAATAGATTACATTTTGTGATTATTTCACGAACTGCTGTGAGACTGTGTTGCAATATTGTACTTTCTACTTCACTACATTTGCCTGACATCTTTAGTTACGAGCTTTAGCCTGACCATAAACATGTAGTCTACAGCAGTAAAATGCAACATACAAATTAATGCAGACGTAATCCAGAAACATCAGGTATAATAGGAAAACATCGTCAGGGAAGATTTTACTGCTGAATGACTACTTTTTTTTTAACTTTAGATACTTTAAGCAAATTTTACTGATAACATTAACATCATCAACATCATTTACTCAAGTAAAGTTTGATAGAGGACTTTAACTCGTAGTGGAGAAATTATGGTATAATTATTTGGTGGGATGTGTCACTGCCAAGATCAACCTACATTTCGCTTTCATACAGCTGAAGGGGAAAAAAAGATATGAAAGGCTTTTAAAGGGACAGTGTGTAGGATTTAGTGGCATCTAGTGGTGTGGTTGCAGATTGCAACCAACTAAATACCCCTCCGCTCACTCCTCCCTTTCCAAGCGTGTCGGAGAACTACGGTGGCCTTCAGGTAACATAAAAACACAAAAATGCCCTCTCTAGAGCCAGTGTTTGGTTTGTCTGTTCTGAGCTACTGTAGAAACATGGCGGAGCAACACCTCCTAAATCCTTCACACTGGTCCCTTTAAAGCTGATTCATTAATACATCTTTGCAATGATGAGGTGAATTAGCCTGATTCAAGCTCCCTCTAGAAGTTATATTAATTCATAACAAACTTGCCTGCTGTGAGAGAGAAATAATCAGCTTGCAGCAGGATTCATTCACATAAAGAGGGTAAAGTTATATTTCTGCAAACTAAAAACAAACATATTCTTGAGGTCAAAACACAAGAAAAAATCTTCCATTTCCAGTGAAAGCTCGACCATTTTGTGTGAGGGGTCCCGTATGTTTGACCCACTAACACATTTCTACCTAATAGAGACGGAGTGACGTCACGGCGGGCGGAGCCAGCAGGCGCGTTCAAAACACAGCTTGCCCTCAATCCTCCGATTTCTGCTGCTTCCTGCCTTATTTTTTTGCGCTTATTTTTGCGCCCTGAGCACCAGTTATTTGAAGTACTTCGCGCTTTATCGCCTTTTTGGGTTTTATTTGTATTTACTCGTTTTAATATAATGCGGCTGCTTTCTGTAGATTCACCACAAAACAGGCTTTTTTTGTGCAGGGATCTTCTCCTCCAACAGCATCCTACTGTTGTTTGCTACTTTGTTGCTTCTTCGGTTGAATATGGACTTATAAGGAAAACCGTATAAATGCACCTGTCGTTGAAGAGATATCCTGCTTTTATAATCAAAGAGGTAAGACTGTTTGAAAGCAAAAAGCAAAAACAAAGAAGAGAGAAATGCTTTTGCAGCAGCAGCAACTGTGCAAAGAGGCTGCAGCAGCTGCAGCTCCATTATCCCGCCTGCATCCTGAAACGTTATAGCATATATAGCACATTAAAACAACACTTATTTCAACGTTTTTGCTTTAAATACAGTTGCTCTAACATGCCAGCTTGTGCACAGGCTGAAAAAATGGCGATGTTGTTTAGCAAACAGAGCGATTTCCTGCTGCAGAGTTGTCTCTCAGCAGAGAGAGCGGCTGGTCTGATGTTTACCAGCTTATTATACTAACTGTCTGATATTTAAAGGAGCTGTTAAAGGTGATGTTTTGGTGTTAAATTTTGTCCTGTCCCAAAACTTTTCTTTTCATTTTTTTTTTTTTACCGCTGATTTTTATTTACCTCTAACCTTTGCTACTATTCATCTATATAGCCTACACTATATAGATGAATAGGCCTGTATCGGCTGAAGGAGTTCATTGTTATTATTGTTAAACCCTCTGAGTAGGGCTGCAACTAACGATTACTTTCATTATCAATTAATCTTGCTGATTATTTTCGAGATTGATCGATTAATTGTAGGGATGCAACGATACTGGATCAGATATCGGGCCGATACTGACTCAAATATATATAACCTTTTATTTAACTAGGAAGTCACATTGCGATTAAAACCTCTTTTACAAGTGAGACCTATAGCCAAGACGGGGTCAAATAGCAGCATCCAACAAATAAAGACAACACTGAATCACGACAGCAACAGTAGCCGGATCATACCGGTGTCTATATAGCTATATGAAATGAACATAGTGAAAAATGTCCATCCCATTTTAAGTCCAAGGTGATGTCTTTTAAATGTTTTGTCAAGTTAGTTGGCAATTATTTTTCTGTCGATTTGACTTATTGTAGCTCTCCTCTGAGGCCCTTAGTTTATATGAAGCATATCTTAATAGATGATTATAATAATGCCTGACAATGACTCTGACTATATACATGCTGAAAATCAAACATTTTTACTGTATTAATTTAGATATTTTCCAAAGTAAAAGTCCCTCGAAATGTATGATTCAACTTTTTCCCATGGCCTAGTGTTTAAAAAGTTAACAAAAATCGCAATAAATCGTAATATCGAGTCGGCACTCGAGTATCGTGATAGTATCGAATCGAGAGATGGATGTATCGTCCCCGCCGTGATGATTAAGGTATTTTAAGGGAAGTTTTGTTCCCATAGTAATCCCTTTATCTGTTGTCTTTCTCCCCTTCCTCCTCCTCCTCCCTCTTCATCAGGTGTGTGTGCCCTGGGTGCAGCCTGGCCTGTGCTGTAGTGGCGATGAAGAACCCAGGAGCCGCAGAGAGCCGTCGGTTGGTCGGCCTGCTGGAGGCCGCTCTGGTCCGGGAGGCTCGCCTCTGGAAGGTACCCATCTTCAAGAATGGTTGCATCCAGGTGAGACCAGTGAGACTGGGCATTACCAGCTTGTTTAAAAGGTGCAAAGTGTTGCATTTTAATGTTATTAAAACATTAACGCAGTCATGTCCTCATGTAGGTATACTAACTCTGAATAACGGCTAAAACAGGCAAGTTTCTATGATGACTAAATCAATCTCGGTCCTCTCAGTTAACATGAAAGCGAACGATTCTTTTGTGGCAGGAAGCAACAAGCTTTATGGGAAACGTCTTCTTCAGATTAAGAAACACAAATCTACTGTTGTAATAAGAGGCAGACTGTGGTCTCATGTGTTTATGGAAATTATATCTGCTCTCTTTAAGCTCTTAAAAGGTTACTTCCTGTGATACAGAAATCAATATTTAGAGTAAGAACATTACCGGAAATTTAATGAAACCAACATCTAAAAGTCATTACATGTAAATGCGAAAGAACGTTTGTCATTGTGCCTTTTTGATGGCGTATATCTGTAACGTTCCTGTATGAAATACTGCATACAGCGTAAACACCGAAGCCTTACAAGTTGTGGAAAGTTTCATGTTACGGGTTCATAGTAGAAAAGGCCAATTTGACTAATCCAAAACACAATTAAGTATTTGCTTTTACAGTGTGTAACAATGAGGGGGATCTATTCGCAGAAATGGAATATATTTTCTTTAGCTTAGAATGAGAGTAGTTCTTCTACACACTTGGCACACGGGAGAAGTTTCAGTTAGTTGCAATCTGCCTCCTCACTGCCGAATGCTGCCAAATCCTACACACTACCACCTTCCATAACTGCCTGACTTCTAATATTTCATTTATTAACCAATGGTTGTCTCCTTTGACTCCTCAGGGTGTTGACATCTCTTCATCCCAATACCAAGAAATGATTCTCTGGCTCGGAGAGATGAACCGGCTGTTCCATTTCTGTCCAGAGACCTTTGCACTGGGAGTGTGTGTCCTCAACCGACTGCTGTCCACTGTCAAGGTAGACGGATACAACATATAGGATTTACAACATTTGGTCCAAAACCTAAAATTGACTCTTTCAGAACGGACATCTTATTTGTATTCTTCTTCTCTGGTCCATTGACCCTTAAGCCAAAGGTTCAAGTCTGTATTCAATGAAAGCATTTAATCTGTATTTGACATAATATTGTTCTCCTAAATAGGGCTGCACAGTGAATTGGAATAATCATATCTACTTTTGTCTATTTACTTGCAAATTGTACTGTGTAAAGTGTATTTCAAACCTCTCTGACCTTTTGACAGCAACAATGTACAACATGCAGCTTACATTTCTTTGTTGTTTCTGGTTCTTGAGAGTTAAATGATGTATTTTCTTTTCATAGGCCCAACCAAAATACCTGAGATGCATAGCTTTTACCTCACTGGTCTTGGCTGCCAAAATCAATGAGGAAGATGAGGTAAGATCTTCCTTAAGGATACAGAAACAATATGTCAGATAACCCAAAAAAAACAACACCCACGTCAGTGCTATTTGAAAACAATACGTTTATTTGCTTCCCTTTTTGTTGTTGTCTGTTTAAACAGGTAATAGGTTCTGTTCAAGACCTGGTTGTGCAGAGCGGATGCAGCTTTTCAACAGCGGAGATTCTTCGCATGGAGAGGATCATTCTAGACAAGCTGCACTGGGACTTGTACACCGCGACGCCAGTCGACTTCATTCACATAGTAAGTCAGCAGAGAGACAAGCAAACATGACTGTTTTAACTGAACCTGAGCTGTCAAGAGCATCTCATAGTGAGCTGGCTGGAGCTGCAACGATTAATCGATTAGTTGTCAACTATTAAATTGATCGCCAACTATTTTGATAATCGGTTTGTGTAATTTTTTTAAGAAAAGAAGTAAAAATTGTCTGATTCCGGCTTCTTAAATGTGAATATTTTCTGGTTTCTTTACTCCTCTACAAAAGTAAACTGAATATCTTTGAGATGTGGATAAAATAAGACATTTGAGGATGTCATCTAGGCTTTGAGAAACACTGATCGACATTTTTCACCATTTTATACACCAAACAACTAATCGATTAATCAATAAAAATAATCAACAACGAAAATAATCGTTAGTTGCGTCCCTACAGCTGGATGCACTTTGAAATGCTTTTGTCAATTCAGGTCCTGGTCTTGCCCTAAAAAAACACAGCAGTACAAAAGCACACATTAAACCATCATGCTTGCATCAAGATGGTGTTTTACAAAGTACCTTCACCACCCCCTCAGTAAAGAATTGGTCCTAGTAGAGATTGTGCATTTATTTGATTTGACTCATTGTGCCCATTATTATAATAATTATAAACTCCATTCAGTCCTGGTTGGAGTGTGTCCTTCCCTTTTAATCATCACTGTAGCCAAGAAGGGGAAAATAAAATCATGCTTCTCTCTAATGCAAATAATAAAAATCGAAGAGCCTGATTAGATTATATGTTGTTGTTGTAGAGCTGCAACGATTAATTGTCAACTAGTAGATTTACATTTGGTTTTCCAATACATCAGAATAAAATAGATTAAATATAATTAAATATTGGTTAATTTAATAATATGGTGTAGACATTTTATTGTCTTTGCACACTTAAATTGTTTTTAAAAAATCTAATCTAATAAATGGAATAAATCACCTTCCTTTTAAATAACTGCTAACCCTAAAAAAATCACTGCTTTAATGTCACATCATCGTTTAAATGCTACGTGACGGTCTATTTAAAGATTTTCATTGTCGGCTATCTGCAGCTTCAGTGCAAACGTGACAATATTGGACAAACCCAAGTTACAGTATAACCCAGGCCAATTACCCAAACCCTGTGTACGTGGACAAAAAGCAACAAAGACACATAACAGAACAAGGTCTGAATAGAGCTGCTGTATACTCCACGTAGGACTGCATTTTCAAGCTGCGAGCTAAAATAACAGGCGTGTTGCATATCAGGCCAAGGCACTTCTGACTAACTGTTAACCCGCAGCCCTACAGCGGATACCCGAACCCTGCTGCCACCAGAGGGGGTGTGTGGAGATAGAAGATCCCGTCAAACCTCACGAGACTTGTAACAGAAACATAAGACGATTTGGGTCGTTAGCGCATCTAGAACATGCTGTGAGTTGTTGACTGTTTTCTAGTGTCGAAGCATTGTTAAAAAATTCCATGCTGTGAGTTTATGGCACAATATAGTTTAACAGCTTGGATCTGTTCACAGTAGTTTAATTGTTAAACCCTCACAAATCATTGACTGAGGCAGTAACCACCGACTGAACTGTCAACAAACACGCACACAACATCATTTAAAGGTCCCTTCATGCTGTCGGGCCCCGGGCTGTATTCATATCGCCTCTAACAGGAAGTCATTCAATGATTAAAGATCGGTAACTAATACCACCAAGGAAACAGTTTGAGCACGTATTGATGGGCTTCACATAGCGCTGGCTGATATCAATATATCACTGTTATGTATGCAAAGAAAAGTTGCATTGAACATCAATTTGATTATTTAAACTGTAAACCGTTTACACTTGTAAAACAAAACTTCAGTAACTACTTATGTTAGTGTTTACCATAGACTGTGTATAAAAATAGCCGACATGACAGCTCCCCAAAAGTGAAGCCAAAACATCTCGACCTCCCCCTGGTGGCTGGCTGCAGAATAGGTCATAAAGCCCGCCTCCTCCATGTTAGTGGATGGGATAGTCAAAGTACACGCCAAATAAATTTTTCCCAAAGATGTTTTTTTGTCATTTTAGGTAGTTCTCATCCCGCTGATGTATGTTCAAGTGTTAATTTTTCTGACAAGTTTGGTTTTAATTAGTTATTTGATGCTATAAAACGGGGGGTGAGACGTCATGATTGACAGCTTTAACTTTCCATAACTGTCACAAGTCTGTGTAAAAGAGGAATAGATGTGTCAGTTTGATCATAAATGTAGTTATAGAAATATTATGGTTAGTTGTTGAGTCTTTTTAGCCAAACCGCTACCGTGGTGCTAACGTAGCAGCTACGTGGCTCACGCTAGCAAGCTGCTCGGCTCGTGATTGGCTCGGGTGGGTGTGTGGGCGGGACCACGATACCGCGGCTCCAACCCCCCCGATCACTACAGTGCAGACTCTGGCTCCTAATGACATCACAATATTTTGGCTTCACTTTTGTACAGTAGGAGGAAGTGGAGACGTAAAACAAATGACTGTGAATGAGGAGGTTGTAAACCAGCAGTTGGATGCTTTATGAATACAGCCCGTAATTTTCTTGACAGAAATAGTTTCACACACATTGTATTGATCCACACTATTCAAAGGATTTCCATTGAGACGGATACCATAATTCCTGATACACGTCTTCTATTGAATCAATAGAAGACAATATATCAAATCACCCCCGGTTGATTTGTGAAGTCTTGTCATGCATTTCTTTCTGTGAGTCAATAATCTGATCCCGGACCAACGGGACTACCTACATTCCCTCAATAAATAATAAACAGATTTGTTTGTGATATTGAATATTGGTGGAGGAGTGATACATTTTGCTTAAAGCCACAAACCATAAACTGTCACCAAAAAGCGGTTTGGCACATTTGGACTGATTCAGCGTCTTCTGCAAAACTAAAAATGGTATTTTCCCGTACAGATCGAACTGATATTAGTGTCATAGGTTTACAGCGTGTGGAGTTATTGTTGTGAATCGATTATTGTCCTAGCACTTCACTTTAGGTATTACAAAAAATCCAAAACTTTTAAAATAAATAAATAAACTATAATAAAATAAAGACATTTTCTCTTTTTATACTATTCAAATAAATATTTTTATACTTTTGAACAACACTGTATCTCACAATTACATTCTTCCCCCCCCTGCCCAGAAGAAATTACTCTGCATTCCCTTCCCTAAATAAAGTGTTATATTATCCATTGTCTATAAAACAGCGATCAATAAATAATTTGTCACAGACTCTCCACCATGACACTTTGATATGAATAAATAAGAGGATTTACAGAGATGCTTTGTCATTTCCTCTCAATAGAGGCAGAATCAGCGATGTGATGCTCAAATCTTTCACCATCCTTGTTTGCTACATCACCCTGAATTACCAATGTTTCCAAAAATGGAGTGAAGAAGGAAAACTTGAGGAGGAGAAAGGGAGTTTAGAGAGTTTTAAGAAGTCAAGCGGACCTGTTTCAGGGATTATTTTTTTGACTTTTTGCACCACATCGCTGAATCTACCTCCCAGTAAACTCCACTTTCTTTAGAAACCCATGGCTTATTTTTGCTACCGAGTAAGAGACGAACTAAAGCAAATGAGCTAAACACAACATGAATGACATTTGACTGCAACATTAGAAAGATTGCGTTGATATTTCGAAATCTAGTCTGTGATTTTTCTTCTGTTTTCTAATCCCGGTGTGACAAGAATAGGAAGAAACTCAAAGCGTCCTCTTTAACATGGAGCCCCCCGCTCAGGTTGTGATTTACAGTTCCTGCCTACAGATGGGAACACAGAAAAGCACTGCACGTACGATACAATACGAACAAGATTACTATGATTCCTCAGGCAAACGGGGTCGGGTCGTCATTAGTAAAAACCTGATGGTGACGTTCTCTATCTGTTGCTCAAAGTGTCGTCCTGCACAGAGCGATGAACACTTGAGAAGAGTAGAGAATCACAAAGGGACAGGAGAACGAATCAAAGGAATGAATGACGTGTTGATGTTTTGTCAGGTATGAAAGGTTGGGCGTTAAATGCACGGCTATATCTGATGTTGGTATGAAGTAGTAGAGGTGAAGGGTGAGCAATGGATGGACAATGAGACAACAATGACATCATTATGCTAACGTTTTGGTCTCGTTCCTCTCCCACTCCTCTGCGGTCTAGTTCCACGCCCTGCTCATCTCCGGCCACCCTCACCTCATTCCGTCCATCGGGCTCGGCTCTGGCGTCGGCTGGGACTCGCCAACTGACCCCGGTGTGCTTCCCGGCGGGCCGGGGCATCAGAAGAGGCCCGCAGGCCTCCAGGCGGCGTTGTGGACCAGACAGGTGCAGCACTGTATGGCCTGCCACCAGCTTTGGCAGTTCAAGGGCTCCACGTTGGCCTTGGCCATCATCACTTTGGAGCTGGAGGCGCTCACGCCCGACTGGTTCTCCATCTTCACCGAGCTGCTGAAGAAAGCACAGGTAAGAGAAACGCACGGGACTGATAGGAACGCTTCTTCTTCATGATTATAGATGAGTGAAGAGAGCGTGACATCGCATATGTTTATTTACCTGAAGACACCAATGGAATGAAAATGTATACTAGAGATGATTTTAGCTTACCACAAATATATTAGAATCTGCATAAATGTTGGTTGATGAAGAACTGACAGGTTTATTTTATTATTTTGATAATTATATTATTATATTTATGCATTCTAAGAAATTATATAGTTAGAGCATACAATAAAATAAAAAACACAAGATTAAATAAAATAATCAACAGAGGAGAAAAAATAATTAAAAAAAGAAACAATTTAATGCAATATATAACAATAAATGTATAGAAATATAAGTAAATAATTAAAATAAGAAATGAGAATATGTGCATTAAACGCATGCAACATTTAACCACAGTGCAAATAAGTAAATACAACATGCTGAGAAGTGGAATCTATTTAGTGTATTAAATATGAATTAAATATTTATGTGTTGATAAATTGAAGTGTGAAAGGATGAATAAAGGATTTACACTCTCCTAACAATTAATTAATTAGTTTTGTAAGATAGCAGTTTTTATCTTTAGATGTCTCAAGCTATTTTTTGAAAAACACCTTTTGCAGTGCAGAATTGACATCTTTTTTCCTCCATACTATACTGGTGGTTGCTTTGGATGAAAAGGCACATATTGGCACATTCAGGTCAACAGATGATGCTCCGTACTGCCAAAAACCAACACACGTTTCATTAATGTCATTCAGCTGCTTCTACAGGTCCAACATGGTCAGAATAATGAGCACGCTGAGGAAACTAAGGGAAGGAAAGGATATTTTAGTGAACTTTAAAAAGCACAAACCTGCACTTGTCAGTAAAGCACTTGCACCCTATTTCAAGGTCAATGAAGGTGTTCACAGGTTGACCACACTGATCATCTCAGAAATGATTCTCTTAATCATTCCTTCTGAAACCCATTGTGATGTCTCTGCTCTCCCAGGTCGATAGCGGCGAGTTCATCCACTGCAAAGAGATGGTGGACGAGTACCTGAGCAGCCTGGAGTTCTCCCTGCCGGCCAACGCCATCTACATCTTCGACAGCGCCCAGATCCAGGACGAGGAGCGCGCCTGGAGCCCCACATTGCGCCTCAGGCGGGGGCAGGGCGGCAGACAGCACGGGGAGTCTGACGAATATTACGACGGTTTTATGTGTCTGTACGACGATGAGGCGGTGCAGGGGAACAACGCTGAGGGTTTGTTTGAATCGCAGAAGAAAAACGTGTCGCCCTGCCCGCCGCTGCACCCCGCTGTCAACTAGACGGGACATTTATTCACACCGTCCACCTCTTACACAGTCCAACAAACTGTAGTTCAGCACATTTTAGGACCTCATTTGTAAGTTTCATGGTGATCTGAAGTAACTGACTTAAATCCAGATGTTACTCACCTGCCATAACATTTAGGAATCATAAAGAAGATATTGTTTTCCGAGCACTTGTCCATACCCAAATGTGAATCTGGAGGTGTTTCAGGTGACTGAATGTTTCTCTGGTTTCAGAGTTACTGGTCCATTTAAGTTCTCTACCTATTCTTAATATTATTATTATTATTATTATTATTAATGCCATATTTTGTTCTACTTTTTAACCTACCTGTCCTTTAATATCCACCGCCAATGGTTTTGTTTAACAAGTCGGAGGTTGCAGGATAAGAATCAGGCAGTTGTGTGTGTTTTTACGAGTGTGGTTGAAGCCATGAAAGGCTCTTTTTTACGTTTGAGAGTTGATTTTGTTGGATGTGAGGTATCTTGGTGCTTCGGTTCCCTCCAGAGCCACATAGCACTTTGAGATAAAGACAAGCTTCTTTTTTTTTTTATGCAAATTATATTTTTTCACAACCTTTTTTATTATTATTTTTAATCTCTTACTTACTTGTACTAATTTCTGTGCTGTTTTTATTTAGCAGTTATTTACAACAAAAGCTAAATTTTTACAAAAAGAAAAAGCTTTAATTTCCTGACTAAATGCTGCAAATGTTTTTATTTCATTAATGCTTCAGTCTGTGTTGATTTGGTTTATGCAACTATTGTTACATATCAGACAAAACAAGAGCACCTTTTGGGAGATTAGTTCAACACTAGAGCAGAAAAAAAATGGTTTTGACATGAGATTATGTGATTGATGACCCAGCATCAATGTTCTCATTTAAATTTTATTTTTTTTATTATTATTATTACACACTGTATGAGAGCACCAATAATCCTACTCCAATTATTGTTACTGAAGTATTGGGATAAAAGTTTTTATTTTGTAAATACCACCTACTTCTGTTACATCCTGATGCTGATATTTAACTGAAAACGGTGACAAAATATGATGTTTTCAATCGTAACTGTATTTAACGTTGGCCGATACATGAACATGCAGTGTGTCCAGAGGTGTTTGCCTCCACTGCCAAACATCTGACGCCTATAGACACTGAACTGACTCTAGTCAGCGGTGTGATCTTTAATGTGAACTGGTTACTGTTTGTTTTCTCGCTTCTTCGCTTTGATTCATCCAGTCCAGCTGGACGCTACACCAGTGACCAATGTAAAGGTTTTATTTTTTTTTTCTTCATTTACTGAGGCAGCTATATCTCATCGTCTGGTCAACCACAGAAATAAAGCTATGACTTCAAAAGTCTATCATTTTCTGGTTTGTCACTTTCTAAAGTTTGGAGGAGCTTTTCCTGTGATTGGAAGGTTAAACGTTTAGTCCTGAATCAGGTGGAGAAAATAAAAATGTTCTCCTTCTTATTGTCTCGAAACAAAGCAGCAATCTACTGAAGTCCATATTTTGCTTTGTGTGTGTTGTTCCTATAAAGATACGACTATACCGACGTGATTTGGGTCCCTCCATAAATCACATGTAATACTAATAGGTTGTATTCAGCATACACTAACAATAAAAGTCCATAGCAGTCCCAACCACACAGGAGTTTACACTTATGTTGCCAGATTAGACCTCTTCTCAGGACTACTGGTGCCTTCAAATGGGGTCGTGTTAACCGTGTTCATGAGAAGAGTCCATATGAATTATATAATATTGTGGTATTCACGACCTCGTTAGTGGAAAGTTTCTGACACCTCCAAGTTCACGAGTTGTGACGTGTTTGTTTGACGTTTAGCTGTATATTGTTTTTCTTCGTAATTGTATAATATGTCTGAGGAAAATGTTGATATTCCCAAAGGCCTCATCTTCCTCTGTCATTATGCCTTTGCATTTCCTGCATTATGTTACTTGCTTACTGGCTTGCTAAATTGTTCGCCTCTGTGGCTTCTAGATGCCGACAGTAACGTTAATATTACCGTTGCTTAGCAGCGGCGTTCTCACGACTTAACAACTTGCACGCCAAGCATATCATGTACACGACTTCCCAGGTTGTAAACGTGAGCTCACGAGTTTCATTTGGAGGCACCATCTGTGCAAATAATACTTGATAGAAATAGCATACATACCGTGGACAATTGGCCTTTGTCATAGCAGGGTAAACACACAGGTGTAACTGATGAAATTAATTAGTGTCACAGCCAATCCAGCATGCACAGTACAGGGACATAATTAATGTAATTAATTACACCTGTGTTTGCCCTGCAATGACAGGTCGAGATAGCTGCTGTGAAAAGGGCCTATTGACGTGATTTGGGTCTCTTCATAAATCAAATGTTATACTAATGGGTTGTATTCAGCATACACTGTAAAAAATGTTAAAGTACCTACACACCCATAGTCCCACCCACACAGGTGTTTACACTTATTAGATTTCTTAAGACTACGTGGGCATGTACAAATAATACTTGATAGAAATAGCGTACATACTATGGACTCTACTTTTTGAGGGCACAATATAGTCAATGCATCCCAACTCGTCATATACTAGCGCTTTATCAGAACCCCTCAGAGTCACTCTTTTCGGTCGCAGTAAAACACGTGCTTAACGTTGGAAAGTAAACAAAACCACTATAGTTAGGTTTAGGAAAAAACAACATGGTTGAGCTTAAAACTACTATGTTTGTACAGTGAAAATGGCACTGAGTGTTGTGAACACGGGACACGAACAGCGGTCTCCTGGATAAAAGCCTTATATCTGTTGGACCCATCCACCCATCATACTGATGCTAAATAGTATTTACCGTCGGTATTTGACGCCCTGGGAATGAGAACGGGCTGGCGGAGTGGATAAATTCAACAATTTCAAAGTTTGGACAGTAAATATAATGCACTTTATAGTAAATAAAGGGGGGGATTTCTCTAGTCTAATCAGCCAGGCTAATTAAAACACCTGTCTGCAGGGCCTTTCGGGTTTATCTGCCCATTACCACCAGGAAAAAAGGGGAAAATTTTAATTGATAAAAACCCTCAAAATTCAATAAAAATTCAGAAAAACAAATTTAGACTTTCTAAATCAGACTTCAACGTATTTACAGATCTTGGAGAGAACTATTACTGCATTATGTGAAAAAATGTTATATGTATAAAGCCCTTTGTGCTTCCAGAGGGAGCAGCAGGAAATCTGATGAATCTGCATGTGACTGACTACAAGTTTGAAAATGATAAAAAAAAAATCTGGAGGTGTGGAGTTATAAAGAAGAGAGCTTACCAGACATCTATAGCCAGCTCCTCATCTCTGCCGCTACATTAGCCACTACTGGCAACACTACTACTACTTGAGTTGCATTGTGGGTAATGTAGGCGCCAGGTTTTGACAAGGAAGAAGAATAAAAAAGACAATATCTCTGGTTCTGCTGCAACGATTTTGATCTTTTTTTTTTTTTTTTAAACTGTCCATCATGAATCTAACAATGTTATAGAAGTATAATCGTTTAATCGGTGGAGCACTCAATGTCACAATTATGACTATAATTATGTCGGTTTATTTCACAACAATGAATTTTGTAAATTGATGTACACTAATTTAAAAGTTATTAGATAGTAAGTCAAAATAATAAGATAGATACTATCTTATTATTTAAACTTGATAAATCAAAAGTTTGATTTATAGTTTTGACTTAACGTGAGTATTTCTGTTTTCATCATTCCTATAATGTCCTTTTCCCCCCTTCTGCTGGCAGGAATGAACTTCCATAATAACCACACTTTAGTATTTAATATCTTCCTAGTCAGCAGTTTGATGGAGTTTGCCCCATATGACTTTCCTCTACTTAATGTGCAGTTAAAATCTTTGAGACTTCCTAATGTAGTTTCCTAATTCCTCTCAAAGCTCTGTTTGACTATACAGCACTATACCTCAATAAGATGTGTACACAGTGTCAGTGTGTTCCACTCATGTTGTCCTGAATGTAGAACAGACTGTCAGAGAGCCATTATCACTCAGCTTTATTAGCGGAGGGTGTTGATGGTGTACTAAAGGAGAAAGAGAGAACAGAGAGCTCTGAACAGATTGTACTGCTGGATGAGATCCAAGCAGCCCTGCAGGTGGTGGACAGAATAATAATAGTGCTGGCAGAGCCTTCACAGTAAAGACAAAACCATTAATATCTCAATATTGGGTCGTGTTTTCAATGATTCATTATGTGCCGTTAAATAAACACAATACAGGAAAATTAATTAATTTAATTAACTTTTTGTTCTTAAGACAAAACAAAAGGTGTTCTGATGTTTTACTGACCCAGCAATAAATCAATTTATTGAAAAAAATAACTGGAAGATCAGTAGATAATGAAAGTCATCATTAGGTGCAGGCCTAAATGATAATATTCTGAATTTATATTTACAAAATCATGTACTTGGTTAAACAAATAAATGTTTTCTGGATCGCAAGTATAAAGATATTTCACTTTTTAGAGATAATAAATTATCTTAATTTAAGGGACTTTAAATTAAAATGTCCATTGCACATGCCTATTTAACATGCCGCATATAAATGCAAATATTAATGTCAAAATCTTGCCCTCATTTATTGATTTTCATCAATTACTAATATTTAAATGAGCAAGCATTACAAAATTAACTAGTCACAACCATAAACTGTTTATAAGAAGTGGACAACGCCGTGGTAGCGACCTGTCAATCACAAGGTAGCAACGCCCTAAAGCATCCCCTGCTTTATGGTCTATTTGACTCTAAATGAGACCATAATTCACTAAATGAACATCATGCTGTATTGAAGAAGACTTGAAACTAACGATTGAGACCATAAACTCATGTTTACAATGTTTACTGAGGTAATAAATCAAGTGAGAAGTATAGGCTCATTTTCTCATAGACTTCTATACAATCTGACTTCTGTTTGCAACCAGAGGAGTCGCCCCCTGCTGGCTATTAGAAAGAATGCAAGTCACTTCAGCATTGGCTTCACTCTGTGTTTTCATACTGGAATGATGAAAAGCTGAAAGGGAGGTGAAGTGAGGAAGCTGTTATTGAGTGCTGAAAAGCACCCATGTGGTTTTTTAAAACAACCAGCCGCAGTTTGTGTTAACACATTTACTGTAAACACCCACGCCACTCACATACATCATCTCCTCTTTCACACACACTTCCTCTGTAGACATACAACGTCAAATAGTTCCTTCTTCACCTTTGTCAAACACACACAAACTGTAAACATGCGGTCTTGCACACACACATCCAGCTGAGGTCAGCAGCGTGGTGGTGAAAGCAGGGAGGATTATGTGCAGACTGAGCAAACAGCTCTTCACCAAACAGGAAACGCTGTGTCTCAAGCTGACAGCTGCCGGGGTTACAGTTGAGGCCGACAGCCTCTGCATGTTGTTTTTGTGTGTGTGAGGGAATAAAGTGGCTTCACCTGCCTGTGTTTCACTTTCATCTCCCAAATGGCTGTATATCGTCACACAAATCACGGCAGAGAGACACATCAAAGTCGGGAGGAGGGGGTTTGCATTTATTTCCAACGACAGACAGTAAATACAGCTGCTCTCTTCTCTTCTCTCTCCGAGTGTAAACTCTTCTACAGCGAGCTGAGGCGTATGTATGTTTTCCTGAATCCTGTTTGTGTATACGTATATATATATATATATACTGGCTTCATGATTGTGTCCACTGTCACAACACTCAAGGCGGTCGCTCATGGTTTTACAATAAAGATACATCATTTGTGGACAACGTACACCGTCATATGTGCTTTCTTACAATAATATATCATATTCAAAAACTAGTACATTTTGCATATTAAGCTGGGTAGAAAATATTCACATACATTTATTTGAGTTAATATGAAACAGCACCAGAATATTGCATAAGTTTTTATTAGGAGTTAAGTCTAAGCTCTAGGTTGTCAGTACCTTTGTATATCCAGTTAAGTATACAGGTACTCAGTTTTATTGCTTGAGATTACGCTAGTTAAATGTATTATTTGGGCTCAGGGATTTATTCTACTACTTAATCTAACCCGGACAACATTTCAAACAGCTCAGGTATTTAAAAAAATGTAGGAAAGGTTTGATTTAACTGATTTAGTAAGACGTATAAAATCAAGCACACCCTAAATTCTTTAAAAACATATTGAACGGTTTGCCCACTTTAGTACCAAAAGGTTTGAACCTCTCGTTTCTGTTTGAATAGTTGATGGAAAAACACAAAACAATATTTAAAACACAACATAGAAAAACAAAATGCATATATATATAAAAAGTGTCTCCAAAAAAAGAGCATAGAATGAAAGATCCTGAATAAATGAGATGGCCACTGTTGGCAGGTGAACATTTTCTCCTCATTATCTCTCACCATCTTTCACTCTTTTTTCCCCCTGTGGCTTCATCATCATGATCATCATCATCATCATCCTCTGTGTCTTTGGTCCATGTGCACAATGTCAAGATGGAATGTCGAAACAATAAAAACAAACAAACAAAATAAAACAGGTGTTGTCGTTGCTGTGGTGATGGAGGACAAATCCATGGTCGTGTGTGGGAGGGTGTACAGCGCCCATAAATTAACTGAAAAACAATGACAAACAATAAACAAAATAAATTGAATGAATAAACAACTACTTTGTGAAAATGAGAAATTATGAATAAATATTTATACAGAAAACTAATGAAGTAGGTTAGAGTTGAAGCATGTGGAGGACTAAAGCTGCTATTATAATAAATAAATAAATTAATAAATAAATGAAATAATAAAGAAAGGCATGTAGAAATAAAAGCCTCAATTATCAAATAAATATGTAGGTTAGTTTGAAAATAAATAAATATGGATAGAAATAGAAAAATAAATAAATAACATTTATTTATTATAATGGCTGCTTTAGTCATTTATAAAGCTGCAATTATAATAAATCAATCAATCAATCAATAAATAAATAAATAATTAAAATAAAATAAAATAAAATAAAAGAGATCAAAATGTAGAAATTAAAGCCTCAATTATCAAATAAATGTGCAGGTTAATTTGAAAATAAATAAATATGTGCAGAAATAGAAAAATAAATAAATAAATAACATGTATTTATTATAATGACAGCTTTAGTCCTCCATAGAGGCAAGGGGTGATGGGTTAAAGAGGTTAAAATAAATGCCAGCGCTTGTGTTAGTGAATAGAAAGGAATAGTTTGAGCCATTACAACTACATTCAACATGATGTAGTTAGTCTGTCAGCAGGGGGAGTGCTACATTTTCCTTCTCAATCCTCACTCCTGAATGCATCCTCTGACATGCTACTCTTTATCTGGAATAAACTGTTTTAATATCAACATGTTTCCTAAAGTGTAACAAAACTTAAGAGAGTAAATTAATCACATAAAAGGTAAAACTGAGGATCTGTTGATGTCCTTCACAAAGACACAAAATGGAAGATCAGTTCACTAAAGCAACACTGACGGCAAAGTGTGTGAGCAGCCACAAGATGGAGCCAAGCGTCTTCACATGAATTATCTGATTTCAAGCACCAGAGAGAATGACTTAAAGGATCAGGGTCAGAAGAACATTAACTACAAGCCATGCACAGTTCACTGCATATCATTGTCCAAAACTTAGCATACGTCTTCCGATCATTTCCAACCTCTCAGACAGTTATTAGCTTCAGATATTATCCGTACAGATTAACTTGCAGAGACTTAAAACCTGCTTTGAAATACACCAACATTATGTATTTACAGTGTGTAAGAGCCACTTATGCACATATGTATATTTAGTAAAACTGTTTATGTTGGCATGACATATTACATACAGTAAGTTTATAGTTTGTACCACAGGTTTTGTATAGTTTAAAGAGCCACCATGTAGGATTACGCTGTTTACATTTTTCTAGTTATAGTGCTAGAGTAGACATTTTATTATTTACGACTATATTACGGTTATATTACAGTGCGCATGGCCAAAGAAGGCTTTTGGAAGATGGTGTGAAGTCTGCGTAGGTGTTGATTGCAACAAGTTTTTCACCATCTCATTAACCGCACTGTGATGGAATTTTCCATCAATTCCTCTCTTATTGGTAGAAAGGTCAGAGTGTTTGTCAGAGTGTCCCTCTGTTGACATTATTGGGTTGGAGTCCTGTCTAGAGGAGCCACCGTTATCTGTACAGCTGTGCCTGTAGTGGAGACCGTAGAGCCAGTCGCTAGGGCAACCAGGGTCAGAGATGCCAGAGGAACGGAGTAAGTCAAAACATGATAAGGGGTAAGACACTGAGCACCGGGGAGGAAGGACAGAGTTGTGATGCCTTCACGCAGAGAGCATCTATTGTGGAGACCTGACAATTCTCCTTGATCAAGCTTCAATAAACCTTCTTTTGTAAGACATCATCAGCTCCGGACCTCTTCCTTCCAAAGATAACTTGTGTATCAATTATTCCATCACACGCACTATATATGGCGTATTATAACGTAAAGTGAAAGTGTGATAACATTTAACGTAGGCCTATATGCAACATCAAGTCGGTAGTGGACCGAGCGACATGTAACTTTGATGGAAATCACCTGCCGTAACATAACTGATTGTCAAATAAACCCAAGTTTTCCCTGCCTCCTGTGAGTACATCGGGTCTTCACAAAAACAACAAGTTGCAAGAACACTGTTGTTTAGAATTTCGTTAACAGGATCTAAGGGGACTAGCCCAGACACAAAGGTATGTCCACATACTTTTGGCCACATAGTGTGCATTGTTGGTAAATCAAAACCAGCAGGTTCCTTGAATGCACCTTCAAGGAAGGAAATGCCTACTGTAAACTGCCTCACCGCACAATGAAACCAGAGTTTTCACAAGTAAGTAAATGCAACATGATGTTCACTGAATAATGGGTCTGCAAGTCGATTGTCGTATTGTACTGAAACAAACAGAAACCAATAGCTGTCTGGAAGGTAAAGAGTAAATCTTCAAACCTAACGTATGCCTTAGAAAATGCTCCTGCTGTTCAGTGAAATATACATGATCTGTAGTTAATTATCTAAAACGTGAAAAGCCTGTATTGTTTTTATACCTGTGCTATCATAAACAACATAGTATGCACAATCAGCATACCCCTATTGAAATCAGTTTTTGCCCTGTGTGAGCTGCATTCTGCATCACCTATTTATAAGCCAAGCTTTCAATTGCTACGCTGCCTCCTCCCTGAATATCCTGAATAATTAGAGCGAGGCAAAGGGAAAGAGTGAAAGGACAGGAAATGTTAAGCTTGGGCACGACAAAAAAAAGAAGGGAGGAAGTTTCCTTAACACATGCCAGGCTTTTATAATAGCTGAAATGCTTGTGTGCCGGAGGTCGACAACTGCACAGCACATTCAGTTAAAAGGCTCTTTAATGTGACACTTTGCCACAGGACTTGGCAGAATGCACACCTCCTGGTTAAAGGCTTGTAACAAGGGGTTAAAGAGCAAAAAGAGGAGCGAGAGAAGCTGTGCACAAAAAGGACATTCAGAATTTAAGGCACAGAATGAAAAGACAACAGGATTAGTTGAAGAAAGGAGCAGGGTTAGAAGAAGCAGCTTCCTGCTATGGACAGAAGAATGAGAGTGATAAAAAAAGGAGGGACTGACTCACTTTTTCTTGTCCTTGTCCTTCTTGAGGGGCTGAGATAAGGAGAGCGTCTCGGCTGCGATCTTCTTCCTGTTGTGGGCGTTCATCTCTTCCTCCAGGTCTCTCCTCTTCTCCTCCACCTTCCTCTTCTCTTCCTGGTGCATCCGCTTGAGCTGCTCGAACTTGTCGTGCAGCTGAGTGGGAGGAGGAGAGGGTGGTGATGGACAGACGGGACGGGGACGACGGGAGGAGGACAGAAGAGGGACAAGACATTTGAATTGGTACTTGCTGAACAGTTACTATGGTGTCTCTGACGTTGCAGTGTTGATCTGTGGATGCATCAGTGACCATTTAAAATCAAATATACTGCATCTATAACCATAACCTCCCATTAGACTGACCTCTCTCTCCTTTTCTTTCAGCTCTGCTTCTGTCTCTTTTACTTTGTTGACAAACATTTGTCTCATTTCTTCCTCTTTACGCTGCAGATCCCCCAAGAACTCTTTCCTCTTGGCCTCGTACGTCTCTTGGAGACTGGGGAGAAGAAAAGACAGGAATAGATCAGGTACTGTCTCTGAACAATAGAGACTCTCCCCTGTTGTTGACACTTGAGTATCTCTGTGGTTTTGGATGTGTTTCTCTCCATGCACCCTCTTCCCTTCCTACCTGAACGGTTGGCTGTCGGGATCTGTATCTTTGAAGCCCATCTCCTCCAGCTTACAGCGCCGGTACAGCTCGTAGTGGCGGGCGTGGGTCTGCTCCCTCAGATCCTCCATGTTGACCCTGATCAACATCTCTCGCAGTTTTACAAAGTCGCAGTGGGCCTCGTTCTCGACTAAAAGGGAAAAAACACACACCAGAATTAGGAAAGCGGAGAGTTGTGCTTCAGGTGATCATGTAAATTATCTCCTTTACATGATAAACAAATTCTGCTGTGGTGTTTGAAAAATTGTTTTTGGTTGTCAGCGTCAGATTGTTTCAAGTTCTGAGTCTTTGCTTCTCGCTTTCATTCTGTGCCTGGCTGTCTTTTTCCACTGCTTCTAACTTATTCTAACACTCCATCTGTCACCCTGTTAGCCTCCCTTCCTCTCCATCTCTCCCTCAAAAGCAGGAAATCACACCACATCTCTACAGGAATGTGAAGTAGTCTGCACAAAATACAAGTGGATAAATCACATTTAGCATCCATCAAATTAAACCAAATCGATCACATTTTGGCAACAAAGAGGGGTTGATAAATTGGAGATATTGTGCACTTTTCATGTTCATTTTTTCCCACCGGAGCGACTTTAACAACTTCACTTTAGTTTCATGTCTGAGTGACTTTCACAGTTAAATGATTTCATGGTGGGGAAAGGGCAGGAAGCGTTTCCTGCCTGACAGACTGACAGCTGAGGGGAGGGCGCCCTGAGCGTAATTTTCATCCTGATGAAGCCTTTTTACTCACACATCACCTCATTTACTCCGTCGCAACAATATGGCCTGTTCTTTTTGTTCTGGTGAGGCAATAACAAAGGTCAATGTGGGAAGAGCAGGTAGGCAAGGGTGCGTATATATGGACAGAACTTTGAGGATGTAGTCTGGATAAGTGGGTAATAATATGGTGATACATATGCTGCTAATAGTCAGCCACAGGATAGAGATAAACTTTATTGTCCCAAGGGAAATTTGGTAAAATTTGGGTAGCAACCAGCTGCAACCAAAGCATCACAGCTGAAAAAAAAGTCACAATATACCTAATTATAGCCTAACATTAAAGCTTATTTATATAGCACTAAAATCAGGATAAATGAAGTAATTTGCAAAAAACAAAAAGGCAATAATAGTGCATATCACAAACATTATCACCTCAGGAGAAATTCCTTCACTGCAACAGCCCTATGTATAATGTGCAGTAAGAGTAAAGCAGCCTCATCAACATAGAATAATATTAAAAATGTACATGTGTACAGGTCAGATAAAAGGCAGCATTACAGAGGTTTGGATCTGGCCAGCTTGCCATTTAGGGCTTTGATAGACACGACAGGGGGACAAAGGAGTTCTTAAAGCGGTTAAGCCAGCACTGAGGGACTCTGAAGCGTCTTCCTTGAGGGAAAGAGCTGGGTACTCAGGGTGGAGGACATGTGTGGGGTCTGAAATGATCGTCTGGGCCTGTCTGATGATAGTTTTGTCAAAGACAGCCTGGACTTGTGGGATACTGTCTGACTCCCACGATTTTCATGGCTCGTTGGGTGAGCTGAGTAATCTGAGGTTGCCAAACCAGGCTGAGATGCCATATCACAGGATGCTCACAACTATGGCATGGTAGAGGAGGAGCAACACTTTCTAGTTGACACCAAAGACCCTCAGCCTACGAAGGAAGCATAGACTGTATATAAGAAGTGGACGTAGTCACCGTGACGTCACTCATTAGTTTGTGGACTGCCATTTTTTAAGCCTTGAGTTCGGCATTTTGGCCGTCGCCACCTTGGTTATTTGCAACCAGAAGTGACAAGAGAGGGTGGAGCTAAGTACAATCGAACGCTGAATAAGACATTTTTAGGCGACCAAAATGTTACAATTAACTTTCATGAACTGGAAACACACTGTGAAAGGGTTAAAGTTCTACGAGGAAAACACAGACAGCTCCCAGACCGGACAACGCCGTCAATCACATGGTAGCCACGCCCTAAAGCATACCCTGCTTTATAGTCTATTTGACTCTAAATGGGATCATAATTGACTAAATAAACATCATGCTGTATTGAAGAAGACTTGAAACTAGCGATTGAGACCATAAACTCATGTTTACAATGTTGACTGAGGTAATAAATCAAGTGAGAAGTAGGCTCATTTTCTCATAGACTTCTTTTTGCAACCAGAGGAGTCGCCCCCTGCTGGCTATTAGAAAGAATGCAAGTTTAAGGCACTTCTACATTGGCTTCACTTCTCAGACCCTGGAGAGACATTTTATTAACAACATTACTGCCTTTTTTTGGAGAAAAAACTGAATGCAATGACATCGAATGCATAGACATCCCTGCACAGCCAGAATCCTTTCTAACCACTCTCCCATCCTGCACTCTTCTCATCAAGAAAAATCACTCCTCCCTTTGAAAATAAAGTTCTCTCTTCTTGACGTTATTTTTTCCCCCCATTTACAGTCTTGATAATATCTTCATAGTCTGCGTGGAAACTTGGAAAGCTTAAAATTATTTGATATGCTTAATCTCCTCCAATCTTCAAATGAGGGCGCACTGAAGTGCCAAATTTCTGCAAAGCAATAAAACCTGGAGCACAACCTAAAGCAGCTGTATAACTTGATACATCAGCATCAGCCGGCGGATAATCCTGGAAAAAAGTAGAGTGCCTCGTTGAAACGGATGTGTTGTCAGAGGAAAAAATAACTCTCCCCTTTCAGGAATTTAATGTGATCAACCTGTTAGCAAACCCTCAGAAAGATGCTATAAAGAGCTTTTCTGTTGTCTCAGATCTGGTGTGTGTGGTGGCCGAGGGCACGTGCAGAGCGGAAGCACGTGGCGTTTCAGGGGCTGGAGCATATGCCAAGTAACCCAGGGAATGGGATGTATGTTGTGTTTAAATACCACCACAAGCTGTGAGCTCTGAGGATGTGAAGGCGGCAATAATGATATTTAAAAAGCCCAATTAGCATGGCATTTAGCTTCTCCTGATGGAAAATACTGGGAAAGCAGCCTGCAGTGCATGATAGCAAACCACAATACAGCGCAACATGACACCGTCAAAGTGAAGAAAAAAGCAAGTGAATAAACACTAGCTCACCTTCGTCTACTTTAACGCTTTTGGACATAAAGTAAATCTTAACAAGACGTGAAATAGTAGCAGCCATGCAGCTGTTTGAATCACTCTCTCTTATTTTTTACTCAAATTTGCTGGTTGACCACACATCATTAGTGGGAGTATATGCGTTAAAAACAGGAATGAGCTGTTTTCTGGGGCTGCATCCAGGCTACTGAAATTGCCTGTTCATTTGGCATCTAATAGTCTCTCTGTACCGGCCCCCCGCTGAGGGCAGAATGAGGGCCAACCCTCTGACTGACTGCAGCACGGAGCCCTCAAGATATCCGAGCACAGACACATTCACACGCCAGCAACGAGAACAGAAACATTCACATATATATATATATTCCCACATAGAGAAACGGAGACATGGCTGCAATAAATCTGCAGATGCCCAAAGAATTAATGGAAATAGACAAATGTGCAAAAAGGAAAATACATCAAAATGATCCATGTGTCCCAGGCTGATCATTTGTTACTGTGGTTTTGGTAAGGCTTTAGCATATTTTGAGTGGTAGACGAGCAGAATTATTTATATGATAGTAACAGCTCTAAAGCTACATGGTGAATAATGTTATCATATCTGGTGAGATATTAGCAAAATTCACAGAAAATATGATATTACAAGACGAAGAGCAAGACGAACCACAAATGTGGACCTCATGGTGGCGCTGGATGAAAAGTCAAACAATCTCTCCCAAGTCATTAGGATACGTCTGGGAACCATTAATGTCCATAGACTGTATATAACAAGTGCACGTAGTCACTGTTAGCGTGGATAGCATCCATGTTGTGTGCACAGTTGAACAAACACAGTAGCTTGCAGAGAAGAAATATGGGGGGTCTGCTATATGTCACAGATGTCTGGAGTTCAGAGATAACAGAGCATCGAGATCCTGAGGGAAGATAAACACGCACACACCAAGCCTCCTTCAGTTACTCTTTTTTATCAGTAGACAGTCCTTCCTCTGTCTTCCGTCAAAGTCTATGGAAATTTCCCATGGCTCTTGGAAGAGGTTACCATAACCCATCTATATGACATCTGGCATCCGCACACTGTTTCCACTGACACAGGCCCTCCTTTCAGTCGGCCAAGTGGAGTAAAACACTGAGACTTCTGTCCTCCTCTGGCCCCCAGTGTCCTCAGATACTGTGACAAAGTGTGTTGTATGAATGGTGAGCCATCAGTTTGCAAGCAGGCCTGACTAAAAGATAAGTAGTTTTCTTGTAATACATCCGATCAGACCAGATTTGTGTTGTTAATAGGCAGAGATGGACAAGGTTGAAGAAGATAATTAGATGATTTTTAGATTTTCATATTGTTAAAAGGGACTGTTTGTAAGAATCAGAAATGCTTGTTAACAGAAACACCTGCGGCCGTTAAGTCAACGAATGTCAGTGTCGGGCTCGAGCTTGTGCTCGCTCTACATAGACATGAACGAGCATCGCTCAAAAACATTGAGGCGACACACGTCAGCTGAAACCACAATATCACTCTATATTTCACCTGCTTGGCAGTAATGTTAGCTGACCAGACGAAGGTCTCTCCATGAATCACTGCTGATCCTAGTGTTGGCTTTTCCTGCTTCAGCCTCCCGACCGCGGCCGGGGAGGGAACAGAGGAGACACCGGAGTTTTGGTCGGGGACGATAACGTTTCTCGCTGCGGAGCCCCGTCACTTCACAAGACACGGGAAACCTCTGTTGGTCTGGAGGAGTTGCAGCATTCATTTCTGCACAAACGTCCACTGTACATTCACTAGATATTCTCAGAGCTACTAACTCTCCTGCAGTGTGGAGTGTGCGCGCATAAACGTGAGAATGGAGCCAGAGAGGGAGAACGTGCGCGGTGTGTGAGTGAAGGCAAGCAGGCAGGCAGAAGAGCAGAGTACAGCAGAGACTCTGGCCCTGGAGACCAAAGCTCTGGTCTCCCCCGCGTCCTCCGACCGTGGCCAACACTGTTTTGCAAGACGGGCTTCACTAGATATAACTTTGCGGTTTTGGTGCTTCTGTGTAGTTTGTGTTGGAGTCAGAGTCTGAACAGCGTAGCCACACAGGAGCGCGCATGGGACACCGACCCGGATTGATTTATACGTGTAAGAAGTTACAAACAGTCCATTTAATTGCTGCTGAGAGAATGACAAAATAATTACGATGGAGACAAATCCCCAAGAAATGAGTTTACAGTAAAGCCGCTATAACCTTCTGCAGATTGCACTATTCTGTATGTTACTGGACAGGACTATAGCTTCATGGTGACTGATGGAGTCCAAAGGAATCCGTCCCCCAGGAGACACACATCAGGCTTTATAAATAACCACAGAGTGTCCTCTGAGGGTTGGGGAATGAGAGTAGTCAGTGGATAATGGAGAGAGGAAAGGACGGCAGGGTGAGGACACAAGAGCAGAGGAAAGGAAGGAAGGAAGGGAGAGTTAGAGGAAGCAAGAGAGGGAGGGAGCTTCTCTCAGAGAGCAACTCCCATCTGAGCAGTAATATTCTCACAGCACAACTCTGTGTGACATTATTAAATTAAACTGTTTACTCTTATTGTCAAGCATAGAGGAATGAGCTGTGGGAAACAAAGATCCCTGGAGAGGTCTTGCATGCACGCAGACATACAGGCCTACATGCACGCCACAAACACACGCCAAGGCAGAAATATATAGTGAGAAACATACAGTACATACACATCACTGGCACGCACACACGCACACTGGCAATTTCCCAAAACAATCTCTACCCACTCGCCCTTCATTTCGCAGTGTCACTCCGCATGAAGTCACGCTCGCAGCTGCGGAGGGCGCTCCGCATTAAGAGGGCGGGTATAAATAAACAGGCAAACTGTGGGACGCACTCGCCACTCTGCCGTGAGCAGGAAAACGTCTTTCACCGTGGACACTGATAGACGCCTTGCTTTCTCAGCTGCTCAGTTACATTGCATGCCGTTTCTCCATAAGCACAGAACATCCTCAAAACAACCGGCATGTGGTATAAAAGAGATCCTTTTTTTTTTTTTTGATGATGAATCATATGATTAAATTTAGCATTGCTATGATAAGTGTTATATTGGCATGAACAAAATGGTATTTGCAAAGTATGAAGGCGGTAGTTAATTGTATGCGTGCTGTCCTTGTGCTGTTGCAACAACCCGAATTTCCCCGCTGGGAATTAATAAAAGTTTATCTCATCTTAATTGTTGAAGCTAAAGTTTTTACTGTCCACCTTTAATCTACACTTACTGCTTTGGGGTGGCCCTTAATATGGCGAAATCTCCCCAAAACAGAACTAGGCTGCAAGGGCCGGAAAGAGACTGAACCATGTACTTCCTCAAAAAAAATAGACCACTTTCAGATGTATTCACAATAAAATCCCTGAATAATCACTATGCATGCACACTCATATAATTGCAAGTACTGACACTGTGCCAATATCTCCTGATATAGCACTCCTCCCACGTTTCTACATGTGTCTCTCCACCTCATTTACCTATTTAATGCCCGTAACCTAGCAACCTAACAACCAGCTCGTGGATATTCAAACTAACCAGCATCATCAGGTTTATACAGGGAAACAATACAAGTAATACAAGTATTTATAACTACAAGTCACTTTGTTTTTGCATTTGTGTATAGTTTTTGTGTAGCTGTCAAACATCCAAGGCTTTTCTTTTGCTTCATTATAGGCGAGGGAAGTCATGAGTGAAACTGGACAGATGTCAGCAAAATGCTTCACAGTAACTAGCCGGAAGTGGTTGAGTAATAATCAAATGGCACTTTATGGAATAAGCCTTTTTTTAATGAATTATTTATCTATGTAATCTCAAAGTAAAATGTTTTTCCCATAGATGACTAAGACAAATGTTAATGGAACTGCACTATGATACTAAGAATACACTTACAGCCTCAATACTTCTTGTGCCCACGATCACTGTATCTCTCTGTGGCAGTCTACGTAAAGCATCCACTGACCTCTTCATGCACTCACTGCTGTGTTTGCTTGAGCAACACAAACACCCACACACACCCGGATTAGCTTGCATGTGAACGGTTCTCACCTTGCACGATACCCCAGGGGTACTGTCTGGCTCTCACTGTTTTGTTCCCGACTTTGACCTCTTCCACGCTCCCAACCACAGCAAAGGGCAGATGGGCCTGCACAGGGAAAAAGATGGTGGAGTGTTAAAAGGGTCAAGAGGCCACAGACGTAACTGGAGCCATTAACTGGGGCTGAGTCTCAGTTCCCTCTTTCTTCTGGGTTACACTCTCTTAATGTTGATATTCTTTACGGCACAGAAACCATTTCACAAGACACAAACATGTACAAATAACACAAAAAAAAAGGATAAATGAAAATTAAGTGTTCACTTTCAAATAAAACTCTTATAAAACTCTCTTATCTTTCACAACCAGACCACACCAGAGTGAAGTGTAACCACATTGACATATGAGCCTCACCAGAGCGGTGTTTTAAGTTTTAACATGTGGCTCAGTCGGGGCTGAGAGGGGCTATTTTGTTGAAGTGGTATAACACACACACACACTTTCTTATTGCTCTCAGAGCTACTGCGCCTCGTTAGCATCGACTGTGAAGCATCATGGGGAAAACATGCCCGATACGCAACCTCAAAAATTAGGCGGCGAGTTGAAACCAGCTGGTTGGTTGCAGCTCAGAGGAACAAGCTGGTGAGTGTGGGCGATGATGTAACCAACTATGAATAGATGGGGATACTGTACGAGGACTCAGTCTGGGAAAACCAAATGCAGTCTTATTTATCCATGAGAGAATTTACTGTTTGTGCATTTGTACATGTGTGGGCGTGTGTTTGTCCCCATTATAAAATCAGAACTAAAAAGGTTAAATATGAAGAAAATCTATTTGTGCTTGCTGCTTGAGTAAAAGTCAAACGCATATATGTCAGTATTTCTAAATAACTGGTTTATTTTGACGATGGAAAATGTACAAATGGACACAAAGCCAGTTGTAGGAAAGCAGGTGCTGCCATCGAGATCATAAAATCTTTTTACTATGGAAAGAATTGAGGAATGGAGAACTGGTGCAATCAAACAGAGCCTGTATTCATACAGTTTTGTGTAAAACTATGTATAGTGTTTGCATATACTGTATGTCCAAGGGTCAGCTGGTATTTGCACATATTTTGACTGGTTTCCCCCTGTATATACTCACAGATTTGTGGGATTGCAAAGTGTCTAGATAAGAGACACAACATTACTTTTCAGCACATCAGCGCAATAAAATGGTGTCAACATATGCTGCTGTTGCCAGATGTGTAACACATGTGGTCAGTGTAGTCAGTAGGCACAGAGATAATCCTTTTTAATCCAACAATGTTGAGAAGTGTTACAAGTCTAAAGAACAAAGCCATCATTTCTACTGTATGTATATATATATATATATATATATATATATATATATATATATATATATATATATATATAAGTATGTACTAATAAAGTATAAATGACCCATGAAATAAGGGATTTTCCCACAACACTATTCATATTCAACATTAAAATATAGAAAAACTGATGGTATGAGAATCTTTTGAGCGTCACAACATGACTTACGTTCATGGAGGCGTTGATCTCACTGACGGTTTCGTCGTCTGTCGGGAACTGATATATCTGGACGCCGTTGCTCACCAGCTCGCTCATAATCTTTATTTTGAATTTATGGAGCTCACTCTTGGAGATTGTGTCCGCTTTGGCAATGATGGGAATTATGTTTACCTGAGGAAAGGATGAGAAAAAAGAGATTTAATAAACAAAAGTTATTAAATGTGTAGAGCATCGTCCTTGTTTTTATGGTCGAGTCTTGCCATAGATATATAAGCATTCCTGTATCGACAGCTGCGTATACGTGGAGTTCATTATGTAATGGTATTTCTAAGGCTGCTCTGACACGCGTCTTCATGACAGGACAAAATGTACCTGTCGAGCTCAATATGATGAGAGCAGATGCACAGAGAATCAACACAATGTTTTCGGCGAATTACAGATTAGAGCAATTAACTTCCCCGTGTCAGCGGGTCACGAACAAACACTCTGAATGAAGCTCAATTAAACACACTGAAGGCCTAATTAAAAACAGAAGTGCGTTGCTAAATATGGCTGAGAAGGCACACGAGAGCATATGTACAGTGAATAAGCTCAGTCAGAACCCCCGACAGATACATAAAACAAACAGTGATTATGAAAACAAACTAGGCTCCTCGTCTCCAATCAGCAGCAGATGTGCAGAAATAAACACAGTTTGTCTGCATTCCTCTGTACGGATGCGTTACCCCAATCACTAACCGGGAGGACGAAGAGGATCCCCACAGATTCATCAACTCCGTAGTGCGCCTCAGAGCAAGAGCCGGAGCTTGTTAGGAGTCAAATTACAGGCTCATCATACTTTATTGGATCATTAATTTACAGCAGGGCAGCCAGTATCGTTGTTTTAACCCTTACTTATCAAACCAGGTTGGCTAATCGTGATCCAGTGCTGACAACCGCCTCAGTGAGGAGGGAGGAGGATGCAGCGATATTTGTTCACTTCCCACAACCGGATTTTCCCAGCTGGCCAAAGAGTATTCCCAAATAGTTCTCAGTGTTTGTTCGGAACAACTAAGAGCTCCAGATGGGTAGCTGTAACCACATCAATGCAGTTTGCATGTAAGATGATCATTGAAGGAAAAACATTCACATAGACTGATATTTCTGGCTTTTTTTTTTTAAATCTTACACGGGTCAAACATCTGTATATGAACGGATAGAGGAGAGTGACATAATATAAAATATTATAGTGCAACAGAACAAAAGTTAATATCAATGGATCCTCCTATTACTACTATTTGGATAGGAGGAAATATCAATCCTTGTTTGTCTAATGACCTCTACAAACTGAATCCTCTACATCCTAATATTAGATAATCAACTAGTAATGATTTCCTCCTATTCAAGAAAAAAAAATAATAAAGCGAAAGGACACCTCCTTTTCAGACCCTCATATCTCTTCCTGCCTTCATCCACCACAAACCAAACTCACTCTGGTAGGCCTTCAACCATCCTCTGTGGGGAGGGGTGACTCAAAACCCATTTACAAGAACAACACCATTGTCTAGCCTTGACAGCAAACTCTACAGGCCGAGGTTGTTTCTGGTCCGCTTCCCTGGTTGTTCCTGTGACAGGGCTATCTGGCAGACAGGACAGCTCCCTTTATTTATCTTTAGTTTCCAGATAAAAGCTCATATTCACACACAGCAATGCTCCCATTGAAGTGATTATATCTCAGCACGGAAATAAAAAAATGGGATTGTGGAATTAATTATACTCTGATGAAGATTGAGCCTCTTGAAAAATGCCTCTCATGGCAACGAAATGTATTCATGGTAAGCAGAATGTTTGGACATGAATCATCCCTTTTTATCATTTATGCTGTGCTGAAACGATTGGTTGATTAATTAATCATTAGAAATGAATGAACAACCACCAGTTCCAGCTTCTTAAATGTGAAGATTTACTGATTTTTTTTAATTGTGTATCACGATATCTCGACGTATGATTTCATCACGATACGATTCCATTGAAAGATGATAAAGTATCATATTGAATTATCGCCCAGCCCTCTTTGTGACATGGTCAGGCTCTTGTCTAGGCCTGTAGAAGCAAAGCAGGTACTTCTGTGGTATATCTGTAGCCACAGAGCTCAGAAATCATAGAAATAAAACTGCCAAATGTTGCAAAGACTGATAGTATGTGGTGAGTCGCTGCTGCAAATATTGCCTGCAACACATTATTATTTCATCTAGAGAGAGACCACCGCTGCATAAAACACCCCATCAAGCCTGTAAAACAAAACAGCGTCACATCCACACTGCGGTCACTCAACACTGGCTCGCTTTCAGATAAAACAGCGGTCATATTTCACGTAGTGGAAAGACTGCTGGGACGGAGCCACTGGGGTCAGAGCGCTGTTCACCGTGGCCACCCACTCACTGAGCCCGATGTCGTACTCACAATGCTGTAAATCACTTTGGATAAAAGTGCCTGCAGCCACCATTGTTGTTATTTTACACTTTCTGGCACCGTGAAAAATGAAAAAAAAGGCCCGTGTGTAACCAAAATGTCCCTAACAGACATACAGGAGGTTCGCAAGAAAGAGGGTTTGGTTCATATGAATGCAAGAGGAGATTTAACTGAGGTAAGCTGCTTTGCTTTCACTCATATTAGGGGAGAGTACAGCAGGTAAGCTATATTATAGCTGCTCATGTTCATATAAAGATAATATATTTAGCTCAGGTAAGCTACCATGTCTTGCTTCAAAGCAAGGGGTACAGAGAGTTGGCCGCGGTGGTTTGGATGGCATCAGGACACAGTTGGCAAGCGCAGGGTGCCAGGGTTTGATCACTCTGTTGGCTGGTAAAGACGGCAGAGAGGCTCAGCGGTCAGCGTTGTCACCTCGTAGCAGGAAAAGTGCTCAATTTGGATCTTGGCCCTTTTCTATGTGAAGTCCTCTCTGTTGAACAGCATTCTGGTCCATGACTTTAGCCTTGGAAATACACTTGGTCCTCATTACTAAGTAGCAAGGATGGCTCAAATTGGAATAAATTACAAAGTATAATAACTTTATTAAATAGGGCTGTCAAAGTTAACACGATAATAACAGCATTAACGCAAATTCGTTTTAACGCCACTAATTTCTTAAATGCTTTAACATAGCTTGCTATTTTTAATTAACCTCTTAAACATCTGACATGACGCCTGAGGCTGTAGCGGGCTCAGTTTTAAAGCTGGAGAGAAGGTAACGGCATCATATGAAACTACAAAAACTGAAGGAATTGGTACCAACCATGTCATAGTAGCTTGTCGCAAAGGAGGCTAAATAACGCTCCAAACTTACGCTGAATTTTGGCGAGGAAAAAAATTGACATGGCCATTTTCAAAGGGGTCCCTTGACCTCTGACCTCAAGATATGTGAATGAAAATGAAGTCATAGTCAAGTCAGCAACACTTGCAGATGTTGTTGCCTGTTAGTTCTGAGTTTGCCATGTTATGATTTGAGCATATTGTTCATGCTGAATGCAGTACCTGTGAGGGTTTCTGGACAATATTTGTCATTGTTTTGTGTTGTTAATTGATTTCCAATATTAAATATATACAAACATTTGCATGAAGCAAGCATATTTACCCACTCCCATGTTGATAAGAGTATTCAATACTTGACTAATCTCCCTTTAAGGTACATTTTGAACAGAAAATGAGTGATTAATTTGCGATGAAGTGAAATATTAATCAACATTTCTATTTAGTGAATGTAAATATCATCGAGACCTACTAAACAATTCTGAAAACTGTCCCTTGAGAGTGACAGTTGGCTGAAGTATCTGGTCATCGTTTTGAATCGTACCACCACCAGGAGACATTTGGCAGAGATGCGCAGTCGTGCGTTGATAGTTGGCAGAGGTAAGCCAGCAGGTTTTGGTCACAAGCTGACCATCTGCTTTGCTCTGGATTCATTATCACTGCATCAGCAGACACCAGCAGGGCTGAAGCACTTTGTCATTCATACAACAGTGCGATCAGTAGTTATACGTATACATTTGACTGATGTAACAAAACTTCATCCATCAGTGAACATTAAGGTATCGTGACAGGATGTAAGCAAGCATATATACTAAGGGTGGGGGAAAAAATCGATACAGCATAATATCGCAATATTTTGCGTGGCAATGTTTCATCGATACATGGACGTCAAGTATCAATCTTTTATTATATAAACTATTAACCTTTTAACAATCACTATTCTGTCTTTCAGAGGTTGTAGTGAGCTCAGTCTTAAAGCTAGAGTGAAGATACTGGTAACATATGAAACTAGAAAACCTAAGGAATCGGGGAAAAAGGCTAAATAATGCTCCAAAGTTGCGCTAAATTTTGATGAGGAAAAACTCCTACGTACATGCAGCTTCCTCATTTTAAGTGCTTATAGACATACAAGACGTCAGCATTATCCTTCTCGCCCTCAGGTCAAAGACACACAAATCTTTCATTTGCATTTTAACTGCCTCTTTCTCTGTCATTTCTTCTCTTCTGGGCTTTGTAAACATGTGCTTTGAGGCTCTTTTCTCTTCCTGAAATTCCACACTTCCCACACGTTGAAACCAAGATTCAGCATCAAAAAACCACTGAACGGTTTAAGCTGTTTATCACTGAGTCGTTTTCCAAAACATCTTATCAAAATGTCAACATGCTGAATTTATTGAAGTGTGTTATCAAGCATAAAGAAATCATCTATAACAATGCCATATATATATAGAAATCCTATATTCATGACTATATATTTCTTTGAATTACAAAAAAGGGATCAAACTTCAACTGGAAAATTCAAAGAAAACTGCTGACAAAGAAAAAGATTTCCCAAATATTAAAATATAAATAATACAATCGCAACAAATACAATACGGCTCCAATTTAGACCTTAAAATGTGCAATCTTGCCCTTTCTGACTCTGTCCTCCCCACTAAAATCACTCTCTCCCCCCTTCTGTCACGCTCCTAGTGCTGCTGGGATGAGATTTTTTTTTCCACCAGTTGTCTAATTGAGGCCAAGCCAGTGATCGTGTCTCCACTGAGCTGTACTCATCGGATGTTTGGCAAAACACGGATCCACTGACCAATAATCTGTGCAGTAATACTCACACATGAGCAATGAAAAAGCCACAAATCAATGTGGCTATTGACTGGTGTACAATTGACCTGTCAACCACAACTATGTCAAACTGGAACTCAGTATTAGTAAGATGAGCATGATGAGGGTGTATTTTAATTTTTTTTAATTTTTTTTTATCATATATACAGTTTTATATATTATATATGGCAATTCAGAAAGTGGGATGGACCTTAACGCAGCAAATCAAACATTTTCACTTGCGAAAAACACGCAACATGTTGTTTTTTAAGTGTAAAACTACTCATATAGGGCAGGTTGTGTGAACTTTTCTTGAAATCCTGTACGACCAAATGGAAGCTTTGACATTCACTGCCACATTTTTCTTTTCATTTCCTTATTCTTTTGGGACACAGAGAGTCCACACCTCAACAAAAAGATCAGGGATCTCCACATCTCAGTGAAATGCACACCAGTCACAGTGAAAAGGAGGTCGGATTTCAGCAACACTGATAGTTATTCACAGACAATGGGAAAGGAAAGGGAGTGAGTGAGTGCGCTTTTTGCCAAAAGGGGAAAACCAACAGAATGTGGATGTGTGTTTTTGCATTTACCTTGCTGTCCAGTTTTTTCATAGTGACGAGGTCCAGGGACTTGAGGGAGTGTCCTGTCGGGGCGATGAAATAAAGGCAGATGTGGATCCTGGTGTCGTGGTAGTTAAACAGCGAGCGCTTGATCTTCAGCTCTTCCTGGAGATAGTTTTCAAACTGAGTGTCGATGTAGTCAACGATGGGCTTGTAACTGTGGAGACAGGCAAAGAGAAACTGTGAGGATTTATGTCTGTGGGTAAAAGCATAAATATTTGTCTTCTTATTCATGCGTTTGTAATGAATGTAAAAAGGAAATATGGACTTGTCACTGGGGAAATGAACCAAGACAGTTATGTTTTCAGTAACTGTGTGATCTGATTCTGTGCCAAGATCACAGCTTAGAGCTGTACAGCTTAGTGCTGCGTGAAAATTTGTGCTCGGCTTATGGGAGTCTGGTTGAAACAAATCACAAGAGGCTGCAAAACATCCCGTCCTCTCTCACACTGCTCTGATGGCCTTTATGGCCTACAGTGTCACCAGGAAATCAAAGAAATTGGGAATGCGTGTGTGAAAACATCAAAGTTTAAGGTAGTATTTGTTCATGAGCGTTTTGCATGTGTAGCTAAATAAACAGGCCCAGGCAGACAGGTATGTCAAATTCCACAAATTTCTTAAAGTCTATGGTTTTGGCAAACATACCACAACACCTGCATTGCTAGGGGAGACTAAAGCCTTGATAAGACAGAGTGCGTTTTAGCAGCCTACGGCGGCTTTTTGTAATTGTTTTCAATGAGAGTGAAGCGTTTTGCACGCTGCTTTTGCGTTGCTGTGGGCCTCGTGTTTTTACAAGAGCGCCCTGAACGTCTCGAGTTGAAAAAAATTCAACTTGTTTTTTTCTCTCATTGTGGTGACTTTTGCTGGATACCTGGAGCTACAGTATATGACTTTACCAACCGTAGTTACCTTGATCTGAACAGAAAACAGCAGGAGCCAAATTAGAGCGGTACCTGAGATTTCAGGTAAGTTGTTTTCATCAATTTAAACTGCACTTTTAACTATTAGGTAGCATACAGTTCATGGTTTGTGTTTTAAGCTTACGTTAGCACTCAATTGGTGGCTGCCTTGTTTTAATTCTTTTTTTTTTAAACGCTCCATCTGATCAGGCAACAAAAAGGCAGTGCGCCTCACGTTTCCCACTAGCAAAACACGCCGAGTCCGATCAGGGCTTTACTCTGACATGAACCAATACTCTTGGGAAAAAATAGATCTAAACAAGACTTGCACCTCAATTTGGGCAGAATAAAACTGCTTCTGACTCTGCACAATTTTCTCACTGCAGTGATTATCAAGTTAAATGTCAAGAATTATTAAACGTCTTTTATTCAAACGATATCTTATCTTTGTTAATGCAGCATTACGGTTCGTCTCTGCATACCCAAAAGAATGATAATGTTAGATCACGAGACAGTTTGAAGAACATTTATGCTGCATTCACAGCAAGTTCGTTTGGAGCAGTTTATTTGAGTCTGCAGCTTTAACTCATTTAGTTTGCCTTTGGAGAGATGAGAACGAGACCATTAGCCACATATTTAATAAACTGCATCATAGCTCTCTTTCAAGTGAGGTTGTGCTTCATCAGTCACCATAGATACAAGTCTAACAGTCATAGTTTGGTTCTCACGGGATCACTTGGCACTGGCGCTATCTACTGTTGTGATAATCTGTGTTTGAGATGCTCAATAAATTCCCACAATTCCACCAGGATCGCCTCCAATTCATGACTAAACAACGGCATTGCTGTGATTGTCAAACAGATGTGCATTGCTTATGCTATGTTGCTATATTTGGGCCCAACACGACCACCTCAGCCTCATTGGTTGCAGCTGGCGTCACCTCTACTTTCACATTTCCTCCGGCTCTCACTGGCAAGACTGACAGGCAAAACGTGTTTGAAAACAATTGTAAAAGTGAGCCATGTCATACATCTGAAACACCTCCTGAATCTACATCACATCACATACCCAGATGCTTCAAAGTGACCCACATTATCAGGTCTACAAGAAGTGCTACAGTAAAAGTGCCCCCCACCAAGAAATAAGTCCAAAATGCACAGTTTCAGGAGTATAAGGCGACAGATCTTTACATATGATAGTCAGCTGTTTCTTTGTGTGCTCTTAACTGGTAACTAATTCGTTAATTTAACAGCCGACTATACTGGTAAATTCTCAACAGCAATCTTCCCACATTTTACAGCTCAGAGTGAGACACAAGTCCAAAGAAATATATTCTATATCGTCAGCCAGCACCATGTTTACAGTCATCTGTCCTCTCCCTTCACATCCATCTTCAATCTTCTCTGAGGAATGCACCACTCTGACCTTTTGAGGCTCTCTCAGTGTGCATTTACAGTCCACTGCAGGGTCCGTCCTTCAGCATGTTGGTTTATACGGCCCATAGAGAAAGCTGCTATCAAAGGGCGTGAGAGTGCTGCTTGCTGGCTAGGTCACTACAAGAACACTCCATTCCACAGCTGCATGTTAAGAAAAAAAAATCAGCTATTTCCTCTTTATTGCTGTCCAACCTCAACTTATTTCCATCCTACAGAGGAAAACCAAACCTGGACCGATATTAGTTTGTGTCTGTTTCTCTCATTTGTATCCCAAGGCAACAACATGGACCTAATTTGGGCAAAACTATGTCATTGTTCACTTAGAAATAGAGAGGAAGGTTTGGATAAGAATTGACAGGAGAATCTGTCATTGCAACAGTCAGGAGTCAAATGGAAAAAACACTGAAGGTATGTGTTTTATGCATGTGCTCAGAGTACCAGATGAAGGGGGGATTTGACTCGTACGACAATACAATGAGTGCTGTTTATCGGAATTAGGGCTGCCCCCTGCCAGGCTTGATTTAAATCATGGACTGGATGGTTTTGGTAAGTAGGAGGTTGAGTATGGCTTAAAAACTGGGTCAAGTTAGGTTGAAAAGTGTTAAAATATATCCACTGTTTCAAAAGTTTAGCAGAACTTTTTTTTTTCATATCCCTTTAAACACATTTATACTATACTTGCTGCTATTAATCTTATCGTGTCACTTTATCTTGTGACTTGTCGCCACCTTGTAAGTTTTTCTTTGATTGCTCTTGTTCATTTCTGTATAGTTTCTACTCTTATACAAGTTGTATATCCCTCTTATTTTATTCTATTTGTTTGTATTTGTATTTCTTTCTTTATTTGTACTTATTCTGTCTTTGTGCTGCTGTAACATCTGGATTTCCCCTCTGAGGATCAATACAGGCTTAGCTCATCTCATCGATCATCTCTTGTGACCATTTGGAGGGGCCCAACCCGTCAAAGAAATGTTGATCAGTGTTTCCCAAAGCCCAAGATGACGTCCTAAAATGTGTTGTTTTGTCCACAACTCAAAGATATTCAGTTTACTGTCATAGAGGAGTGAAGAAACCAGAAAATATTCACATTTAAGGAGCTGGAATCAGAGAATTTTGACTTCTTTTTTTTCTTAAAAAATTACTCAAACCCATTAATCAATACACATATACAGTATAATAATACATAGCTCACAAGGGCATTTTATCTGCAGAACAAGACGTTTTGCTGATAATACTTCTGTACTTTTACTTAAGTATGATTTTGAATGAAGCACTTCTTCTTAAAACTGAGTATTTTTACATTGTTTTTATTAGTACTTTTACTTAAATTAAAGGAATCTGAGTGCTTCTTCCACCACTGCGATTGCTATAGTTCAACATGTAGTTAGGAGCAGCTTCCCACTGAATAATATTCGCTGAAATGCTGTTGAAACACCTTATTCACATCCTGGCATCTCGACATCTATTGACCTGCGCATCAGCGTCAACCATCTCATCATGTCACTGTCTTAAAATCATCGATTATCATTTCATCATCCTCACCTGTCATCTTTGTTGATCTGATCACCGAAGCCAACGGTGTCAACGATCGTCAGTTTGAGTTGGACGTTGCTTTCTTTCAGGTCGTATGTTCGCGGTCGCAGATACACGCCATTCTGATAATGGCTCGCCTCTTCGTTCTCGAACATGGTGTTGAAGAGTGTGTTCATTAACGTTGACTTGCCGATACCGGTCTCCCCTGTGGGTGGGAGGAAGTAGAGAGAGAGAGAGAGTTAAATTACTCCGTCCCCGGGGAGTAAATCATCAGCTTTTAGACAGATGTTTTTACTGCAGCAACACAATTGTGCATTTCTTTTATGTCAGGAAAAACAAAAGAACGTCACTGCTGTATTGTTGTGGTTAAACATGCTGTTTGGAGGAAAACAAATCAAGATTGAGGAAAAATGACTGCAGAGAAATGTTCAGCAGTTACAGCATGGCATTTTCCATCACTTGCTAATTGTATACATTACATTGCTCTCACACTGTTGTGTCGTTTGGTACTCACCTACACAGAGAATGTTAAAACAAAATCCCTGTGTGACCGATTTACTGACCAGTTGGTCAGGGAGGCTGTCGAATCCAACATGTCCGCCCAAATTTAGGTTACGCTTCTCTTCATTCTGGAGGCACACAAACAAAACGTAACATTAACAAGTCTGGTTGCATGTGAGGAGAACGCACACATGGCGAAGACATTAGTCAGAGGTAGGAAGAGCTGAAGCTGAAGTAGTCACATTCCTATGCAAATCAAAGACCCGGCGTACATCCTTTCTGCAGATGTAAAAGTCATCGGCTAACATTAAGAGATAGGTAATCGGGGCCTGCAGTGAGGATGAGCTGCTCATCACAAATGCATGATCCTTGCAAGTTGGACATCATTGTGAAGGTAAGTAAACAGGCTTTCCAACGATGTAAAATACAATGCCAATTAGCATTGTAACAACGGAGAAATAATCGACCAAACACAAGTTTCCGAACTTTTTTTTCCCAGTTTATTTGACTTCAGGACATCTCAGACTACATACGTGCTGAAAATCAAACATTTTACTGTATTAATTTAGATGTTTTCCGAAGGAGAAGTCCCTAGAAGTGTTTGATTCAACTTTTTCCCATGGTCTAGTGTTAAAAACGTTAACAAAAATCTGAATAAATCATAATCTCGAATCGCAATACTTGTAGAATCACAATACTTAAAAATCGCAATACATATCCAATCGGCACCCAAGTATCGTGATAGTATCGAATCTGGAGATAGGTGTATTGTCCCAGCTCTATTAGCTACTCCTTCCTATTACTTCCGTACTGATGGGTCAAAACAGCCACATAGTCCATCAATGTGAACACATCTATGTTAATTTAGCCCCCTATATTATCATGTTTTACAATCAAATTGAGTGCAACAAGCTGCGCCTCTCAAACAAAACTAAAAATGATCACCGCTGCTACAGGAAATTATTGCAGAGGCCGTGCACAACCGCTCTATAATCAATCTGCATTTAGGAGAGAGCATCCTGGAACTGAGAGCACAAAGATTACCAATATGCAACCAGCCAAAGACAGCCAGACAAAACTATTGGGTTGTAAGCGTTTTCACCTTTGATCTCCCTTATCTAACTCATCTGAAGGAGAGACAGTCGGTGACAGAAGAGAGCGTGTTAGAGCCGAGCAGACAGACAGCACCTTGAGATGAATGGGGCCACCCGAGCTCGTCTGGCTCAGCCACGAAGGGCTGCATACTTGAAGGCTGATGTCACCGAAACACAGAGCAGCCTGAGAGCGGAGCAGAGCTCAGCTGAACGCAACCCGACTGAACTGAACTGAGAGGTGGAGGAGGGCAGGCTCTGCATGAGATATATAAACCTGACTGAACTGCACAATAAAGGATGAGCACTGTGTGAGTGTGTGTGAGGGGAATAAAGAGAAATAGGGCTTAATGTGTCAGGCAACACCACTGGAGTAATCTGACGTGAGCTGAGCTAGGCAATACCGAGTTGGAGCGCACGGGGGGTTTATGACATTACAGTAACACCCCGTGTTCAATGAAAAGAGAAATCTATACGAGCTGTAAATATGCTTTAAGGGTTTCTACATGTGACGTTGTTCGTGAAACATTCAGCCAAGGCGTGGAAATGTGTTTTATGGCAAGTCAGGTAGAAGCATAGCCAGTCGAAAACCTTAAATTCCTTATTGAGGGTTGCACTTTTGTTCCTTTTGACTCTGAAATGCACTTACGGTGAGTCACTTTGAACAAAAGCATCTGCCAAATCAATGTATTGTTTGTGGTACTCAGTAGTAGGTTTACAGGGATGATGAAAGAGGAAAAGGCAGCACCCATTTTTTGTTTGTTAATCACTGTAAACTCAAGAGCTTGTCGAACAGCATTAATGCTTCCCCTGTTGTATTCAGTTTGCTGAATAAAGCTTGTGATATTCGGATAGATCGCTGGAGGGGGAGGGTGTGGCCTGGAAGGAAACCGGTGCATTGACCCTCTGGATGCCCGAGTTGTGTTTAAAATAGGAGAAGTCGTCGATTTACATTAGCCTTTATTTATCCAGGGAAGGATAAATAGAGGCCTGCGTGCTCATTTTCCATCAACACCCCAGTTTGGTTTCCAGTTTCACATGTGGTGGCTGTCTAGCTGCGCACAGTTGGTGATTAGGCCGGCGTCTTGCTCAAAGGCACCTTGACAAGATTTTTCTGTGCGAGAGGGGAATTTTTTTGTCTTACTTAAACCACAAGTCTGAGAATTTACACCTCGGGTCTCAAAGACTCACTTCTGGAAACTCAACCCTTCAGAGAAGCATGGCCAAAGTCAAGCTTGTGTCATACTCAGTCTTAAGGAGTTGTTTGACCTTAACCACATTTGGCGAAACTCGCAGATTCAGAACAATAACAAAGGTCCTGACTCATGAGATAATTCTAGGCTGACCTCCTAGACTGAACCAGACCGATGGGCGTAATCTTTGTGACAGAGGGTGTAAATCGTAAGAGGCAGTGGCGTCTGCGACTGAAGGCTACAGAAAGAGCACGCAGACGTGGAGAGCAGCAATGTTATCTTTAAGGATCAGACAGAAAAGAACTGCAGACGTGGACACAAACCTCTCCAAGCTGTGACTTAACTGGCTGAAAGTATGAGTGTATACTGGACTCATTTGGTGAAAGAAGTACTAAGATCCTTCAGTGAAGTAAAAGTAACAACACAACAATGTAAAAATGCTTCATTAGAAGAAGTCACTCAGTTACTTAAGTAAAAGAGCAGAAGTGTTATAAGCAAAATACAGTATATTCACAGTGTTGGAAGTTTAAGTAATGTTTGTGTGATAACAATATAGTAATGTGTAAGTAACAAATGAAAAAGTCTTTTACTTTAAATCTGCTTGCTCAGAAATGTTTTAGAAATGAGTGTCTGTACCTTGAAACAAGAATGACTAATGCAGATCGCTGCATTAGAATTAGAAGAATTAAACTTGAATTTTCTTTTTAGAAAACAGCCTGCTTGAAACAAGTTCATTTGCATTGAAAAATAGGTTGCAATATTCTGACTAGCAAGATTTGCAGAAGTGGAAGAAGAGAAAGAAGAAGTGGATCAACTGTTTTGCATGAAAAATCCTAATCCGCAAAAATATCTAGAAACTGGCATTTGTCAAAACATTTAGAGAAGTAAAAAGTACTTTGAAATGTAGTAGAGCGGAAGCATTAGGTAGCAGGAAAAATGACTAGACTTGGCTTGCATGCGAGTCTATGTATTCATGCATGCGTGTGATTATTATCATGTGAAAACATCTCTATTTTTGGTCATTATCTTGTTTTGTACTTTGACTGAATGATTTAGTTCACTACAAAAGAAGACGTTTCCATCTTATGAAGCTCTGCTCAGAACAAACTGGATTACATGAAGCATGCATCGCAAAGCTAAAAATAAACCTGACTGTAAAGTGAGTTCCTACAACATTTACATTTAATGGCACAACAACACCCATCCGTCAGCTACGGATGTACAGCATATAACCAGCAGACGAGAGCTATTAGGGAACCTCTGAGGCGTCTGTCCACCCACCCGAGCTCGTTCAGAGAGGAGAAGAGTAGAGCAGCGGTGTAAAGTATGACAGGAATGAAAAGCTTCTGGTTAACTGTCTCAGGGTGAGGAAACAACAGTCAGTCGCTCAGGCCACCGTTATCACCAGACCAACAGGAAATGGCTTCACAGAGGGGCCCCAGGTGGCTCAAAGTGAAATGAGGCACTCACTAAGCTAGTTCACAATGCTGCTGCTGCTGTGTTTTGTAGCTGGCTGATGGCAACCACTTTTTCTGTCAGCAAAGGGCCTTTTTCACTTCTCTTCTCACTTTCAGGGTCCTGGAATTGTTCATGCCAGCTCACTGTCTCACTGGGATATTGAATCTAAACAGAGCTTTTGTTATTGTTATTAGGAACATCTGTGTTTTTCCTACTATGACAAGTCAAAATGTCTGCTGTGAAAAGGCCTCTTATGTCAAATAAAGTTCAAAGTACAATGATGCCTCAAGTTTTCTAGTCAAATACATATCCAGGTAAACAGAGCAAACGCTATGACCTAATATGAATCAATCAAACCAGTTATTGTTATAACACAGTGTGATTCATGATGATTCAGAGGCAAGCTTTGGAGTTATAAAGAGCGTCTTTTTTTTTCTATGATTCCTAGTAGGGCTTTGCGATTCCTGTTCATTTTGAAGATTTTGGTGTACGATTCATTATCTTAATAATAAATAACAATTCAATAAATGTATGTATTTATTTTTTGTTTTACAAGAGAGCAATGTTTAAGTCAGGCCTGATGTTGCCTTAAACATAAAAGAATGATCCCAGTCACTTCCACACAGTGAGGCATACAGCTTATTAATTAAACACTGGTAATACCCAGAGCTCAGGTATCGCTGTCAGTGTCGGACTGAAAAACTCTGATTGGTGCATCCCCAGACTTAAGAAAACATCTTTGTTTGGTACAGATCCCCGCAAAAATCACACTATAATCAATTTTCAAAGAAAAGGAGAGTAATTATATAAAAATGATCATTCCCTCTAATATCGCAAATCATATTGCAATTGCAATATTAGTCAAAATAATCGCAATTAGATATTTTTTCAAAATCGTGCAGCCCTAATTCCTAGGCAGATTTATGGATGTTTCTTCCCATTGAACATCGGAGATAACGACATCCTCGAGAAGTGTAAGTCACACTGAATCTAGACATGTATGTTTGTGAGCTGAGATAGACCTTGCTGCTGCTCCAACTGCTGACCGTGGCGATAAACGGGCAAAATCAATGGGACAAACTGCAAAAGCAAACTTCCGGCATGCACCTGTCCCCTTTCACCTCGCGCAGTATCTTTGCCTAAAGTCTCTAACTAATTGTTTCAGCACTAGTTCAGTCTTTAAAGTGCAACTCAATGCAACAAACAGAAGCATTTCAAACATCACAAAAATGAGTGAATACCCTCCCTTGCAGCAGGAAAGTGAGCTCACAAGGCATCATCTGTGACGTCAACTTACGCAAAGTTAAATGTGACGCGGATCCAACCTGACATAAAGTGAGGGCAAAGCCAAGATCTGTTTTACGCACCCATCACTCCACAGAAACATTTTTGGCGAAGAGTCCTAATACAACCTGAAATCAGTGATTCTCTCTTGCTGCAGACCGCCCTCCTGATGTCTTCCTATCTTCCTATCGCCTTCTGGCCTCCACTCCCACCTGACTTGTGTTTGCAGCTCGTGTCCGCCTCAGTGAGCCTCCACCTGACAGACAGCAGCAACCTGACAGACGGAGACACACACTGCTGCTGATGCTTGTGTGTGTTAGTGTGTGTGTGTGGGGAAACACACCAAGGGAAGGCCTTTGAAAAGGCTTCAAATATTTACAATAACTTGAGGTGCACTTTGTGTACAACTAGTTTCCCTTAAAAGTCTTGTTTTCACATTAAATTTTAAAAGAGGCCAGATGCTAGATAGTATTCCAGATTTTCACAATGGTATTTTTTTTTCCTTCGATCACTTCACTGGGTATTTTCCACTTCCTATATCTATTATTTATGTTCATTATTTTGAAGGCATATGAACTCTATACATACTGAGGATTTGAAAGAAGTTATAATAGGAATTGTAGCATGCTAGTGTGATTGTTTTTGGAGCATGACGTGTGAAAATCTTGAGTAGAATGGGAGTGACATGACTTGGACTTGAGAGTAGTGCTGAAATAACTTGATGATTAATTAATTAATTGACAAAAGATTTAATCACAAACTGCTCTGATAATCAATTAACAATTGAAGTTATTCACCAAGCACAAATGCTAAACATTTGCTGGTTCCAACTCCTCAAATGTAAGATGTTGCTGCTTATTTTCTGTTTCTTATGATTGTAAATTTCATATCTTTGTCTTTCAGACTTTTACTCGGACAAAAATGCGATTTGAGAAGACGTCACATTGGGCTCCGCCACATTGCCAGGGAACCTCCTGGTTGAGATGTATGCATACTTTAGAGTGTCAAAGGACTTAAGCTAAGCTAACATGGTCTGGGCTGGGATCTGAAATGTGAAAACAACATGTGAAACTACTGACATCTGTTTCATGACTATAAATGACTTTTATGACAAATACTCAGCTGTTTTTTTTTTTTGAAGGATGAGTCATCTCATTAGCCTGTTGTGGTTGGTAGACACATCAAGGAAGCCTAAGTGTAGTTGTTAAAGTGTACTCACTGCAAGCAACACAGCTTCATTTCGTGCTGAGAGCTGATTTCAGTTTGGGGGTTTCTGGAGACACTTTGGGCCTAATTCTACTTAGCATCTGTGAGTGGAGGAGACCACATGACAGACTCAATGACAAACCCACACACACATCCAGTCCTCTTTTGATGAGGTGGGTGGTGGCTAATGCTTCCTGTCAAATGAAATGACGGTCACGCAGATTTATGGAAGTGCCTGATGCCCTTTGTAATAATGTGTGTGGACTGGTACATCATACTTTTTAAAATCTTGCATCTTGCAACACAAAGGATTTCACATCTCATCCCATGTCATTAGATCGTTTTTGCAATATTGACAGCGCCAAGTACCACGCCTACACATTTGGTGTACCGCAATAGCCGTTCTCCTGCTGCTACTTGTGCCCATAGCTGGCGGTGATGTTGTAATGGTAAAAATGTTGACGGTTGAGATTTGGAGGACACCTGTGTGCCATCAGGAATTCACAAGCGCAGAGATAAAAACAGGTTTTCATCTGTTTATTATCTTATCGAATGCCCTCGCCTCTCTCTCTCTCTGTGTAGTCTCACAGTCATGCACAACAATTGTACGGTCACTTTAGTGCTCAGCCTCATCACTCATCTACGCCCACCAGGAAAGACAAAAAAATGAGGGAGACAGACGGGATAGGAGACAGGAACCATTTTACGAGACAGATGCGCAGCTTGCTCATCTTTACAAGGCTTTTCAAAAAATACATTTTCCTCACTGAAATGAAGCAGAAAAAAACATATCCTAATAAAAACATTTTTTATAGTTTTAGGGCTGCAAGTAACGATTATTTTCACTCTCGATTAATCTGTTGATTATTTTCTCAATTAATTGTATGGTCTATAAAATGTCATAAAATGGTGAAAAATGTCGATCAGTGTTTCCTTAACCCCAAGACAACATTCTCAAATGTCTTGTTTTGTCCACAACCCAAATATATTCAGTTGACTGTCATAGAAGAGTAAAGAAATATTCACATTTACGAAGCTGTAATCAAAGAATATTGATTATTTTTTAATTAAACATGTACTCAAACCTATTAAATCAATAGTTGACAATGAATCGATGCATTGTTGCAGCTCTAGTTTTGTCAGTTATTAGCCACAAGACCAAAAGCTTTAGGATTTCTCAATGGATTAGAGGTAAAAACTTGTCTGGATCTGGAGAGCTTTTCTCTCACATGCATGCAAAAGCTTTCACACGTGCCAAGTATTCAAAATCTAGACTAGTTATGCATGTTATTGAATGCTGTTTAACGATGGATACTAACTGAAATCGGACATGTACAGTTCGGGGGATTTGACATATTTTTGTGCCCTTTTTAGATGCAGTAAATCCTGCTTTCTGACTGATGACAGAGATGTCTTGCATTGTGCACAAATAGGATACATGCAGTTTTGACTTGACAAAACAGTAATGCATTTTTCTCATTTTCTGTTTTGTGTTTCAGCCAAGTCAGTATTCACATACCCCTCGTGCAAGTTGCATGGTTCATAATCCAAATCAGAATTGAAAAAAATCAGGACTCCATGCAGCCTTTTTACTACAGACACGTCCAAATCCCATGTGAAGCAAATAAACATTAGAATTAGGGCAATTTGAGCTCTAGAGCCGTTCAACAACACACACGACTGCTGATGGATTAGACTTGTGAGGTTGTGGAACGGTGTCTTCCACTTCCATGCCATCCTGTCAACAGCTGTTCAACATGTGCACTACATTTTATGGTGAACGTTCCTTCCTTACTTAGTTCAGACAGAAAGAATGGCATTTCAACATCAAAACAAACATTACTGCCTCAAAATCTTCATTCAGCTTTTGCCGACATTATTTGGAAAGCTATTTTAATCTTTAGAGCATCACTATTTGGGCTTTTCAAACAAGTCTTTGAGAAATTCTGACCTATTCTATAGATGGATATTGACTCACTCGTCAACACAGAGGCTGCAGCTCGGGCTGTCATGATTCATCTACAACATCGGATTTGACAGCTTCGCCTCTAGGCAGTCCTGGCCTGTATGTTCTATATACAGCTAACATCCCTGCAATCTGTTGAGAGCAACATGCAGTTGCAAAAGGCACTGGCTAAGGAGTGAAGGAAGATGTTTAAAATGAACAAATGTAGACTGACTGCAGCATAATGTATTCACAAGTTAATATCACCCTCTCTGCACAAACAAGCAAAGCTGCAGAAGTGCAAGCGACTTGCCCCGTAATTCCTCATTCCCCGTCTCTTGCCTTTAAGCGCTTTATGAAGCTAATTTCATTTTATGCATGCAGGCCTCACGGGAGAGGCAATACTCTTCGGGGTCAGTAAGCACTGTACATGCTAAATATGTTGCAGGGTATTTCATTACATAACCATTTAAATGAACAGCTTCCTCTTCTATATGCTACATAATCAATGAGTGAAAACAATAGTTGGCTCCATTGATTGCCACATGCGGCTCTGGCCTAGAAAGTTATCCCAACATGTCCATTGGACGGGATTGACATGGGCCAACCAACCATACATCCCTATCAATAGCTGCACATAATTAACAGCATGCCCTTTACACAAACTGCCAGGCAAGCATGTCAGTTTGTTCAATATGGTCTCAATTAGTTCAGAGAGTTAGACAGGAAGTCGGACAGACAGTCGTTGTTCCACTGGCCTGTTTCACTGCAATCTCAGCATTTATTAGGGCTGGGACGATACACCTACTGTATCTCCCGATTTGATACTATCACATTACTTGGGTGCTGATTCGATATGTATGGCGAATTTTAAGTATTGCGATTTTCCAAGAATTGCGATTCGATATTATGATCAAATATATCAGTCATTGTCAGGTATTTTTATTTTTTTTCCCAGCAACCCAAAAATCAAAGAATAAAGACATTTCCATCACAAATTTGTGGTATTATATTTTTCATTTATAAGGAACATATAATGTTTTATAGTTCTGGTGAATATAATCCAATCAATCTTATTTCCATATATGTATATTGTGTATACAGTTCCCTTTGTTAACACCTTATTTTGAAAGTAGTCACACTTGTATACTTCCGCTAACTTTTCCAAGTCCGTCGCTAGCTCTCCCGTCAGCTCCGTTCTGTCTAGCTCTGCTTTTCCTGGCAATGTGTGAAACCCAAAGTGTTTCCATACTTTACTGGATGTGTAGTGTTTACCACGTTGGATTTAAAAGGTAAAGGTTCATGTCGTATCTACACAGACCCTCTGCTGTTTTGTACTTCTTCGTTGCGGGGAACTGCAGTTTGTTTTGGTTGACGGATACAGAACGGATATGATGTCACGTTACTCAGACTACAACAATAAAAGCGGTAACTTCCTTCTTCCTCTGCATAGACTCAAATGAAACAAATATATAGATTCTGGCATTAAAAAAATAGATTTCAAAAACGTAAAAAAAGAAAATTGCGATACATAGGTGAATCAATTTCTTTCCCCATCCGTAGCATTTTTCCCTCATTAATCAATTCTCTAATGTTGTATTCCAAAAGAGATATATCAGAAATCAAAATTCAGCAATATCTTCTGCAACCTGCACCTTCTCTTAAACGCTTTCCTAATTTAAGACATGCCAAGTGTGCAATATCCTTTCCTTTCCTCGCAGACGTGTGTTGCACCAAGAAGTGGTAGGAGTGGCCCGGAGTGTGTTCTTAATCTCTTTATCCCTAAAACTCTGTGCTGCTTACTGTCCAATTCTCCAGCGCAAGGATCTCTTCAAGCATCTGCCAAAAAGTTAATCACCCTCTTTAAATCCCCTCCTGTGTATTTGCCTCGTCACTATAATATTAGCTTTCCAAATGCTTTGTTGTGTGACTGTGTGAATTCTTGACTATTTTACTGTGTGTTATTGCATACTGTACCTGCAGTCATACCTGACAGAGAACAGGGCTTGTCACTATGAAAAAAATGCAGGATACATTCTCCCTCCCACCCATCCTGCCTCACTCATCTGATATGCCCAACCCAATACTGTATAGAGGCTCACAGGCCATCAGCAATGTAGCCAGAGCTTGTTTGGCATCTGGCTGGTAAGTTAAAACTGACACGGTGTAAATTAGGGGTGGGAAAAAAAAACGATTTGAAATCGATTTTTTAATGCCAGAATCAATATATTTGCTTCATTTGAGTCTATACGGAGGTAGAAGGAAGTTACCGCTTTTATTGTTGTAGTCTGAATAACGAGACTTCATTTCTGTTCCGTATCCGTCAACCAAAACAAACCGTAGCTGGCCACAGCGATCCTAAACAAGAAAGTAGAAAAACGGCGAAGATTCCACGTGGATACGACCTGCGCCCTCACATATTAAACCCATAGTGGTAAACACTACACGTAAAGTAAAGTATGGAAACACTTTGGGTTTCACACATTGCCGGGAAAAGCAGAGCTAGACATCATGGCCAATGCTGCATGCTTACTCTGTCACGGATAGGAAACGTTATCGTATTGTGGTAACGTGAGGTCAAGCCAGCCGTCACTGTCGTCTCCGTGGTCACATCAAGCGACGCTACAACTGTTGAGCACCCATATACTGACATTTATATTAAATGCATTCAAGGGGCCCCGATGGAGCTGACCATGGATGTAAAATGAGAATGGAGCTGACGGGAGAGCTAGCGACGGACTTGGCGAAGTTAGCGGAAGTATACACATGTGACTACTTCCGATTTTCAAAATAAGGTATTAACAAAGGGAACTGTATATACAAAATACATATATGGAAATAAGATTGATTGGATTATATTCACCAGAAGTACAAAACTTTACATATCCCTTATAAATTAAAAAGAAAATACCACTAATTTGTGAGGGAAATGTCTTTACTCTTTGATTTTTGGGTTGCTGGAAAAAATGTAATAAATAATGTCTGATATATTTGACTTCAGGACATCTCTGACTACATTCATGCTTAAAGTCAAACATTTTAATGTATTAATTCAGATATTTTCCAAAGTAAAAGTCCCTAGAGGTGTATGATTTAACTTTTTCCCTACGGTCTAGTGTTAAAAAAGTTAACAAAAAAATCGCAATAAATCGTAATATCAAATCGCAATACTTAAAAAAATCGCAATACATATCCAATCGGCACCCAGGTATCGTGATAGTAAATGATATTACTATATATTACTATACTATTACTATATATTTGCACTCCCCCGCCTTTTTATTTTCTATTAACTTATTTGTTTATTTAATCTCTTATTTTTGCATTATTATTAGTTTTTTGTTTTTTATTTAATTCTATTCTTTCTTTTTATTATTATTATAATTATTATTTATTTTCTTAATTTTATTTCAATTTTTTGAATGTTGAAGTTGTTTTCTCTAGTGTACTATAATGAGTTTGTCTATAAGCTCAAACTACTTAAAAAATTGGTTAATAAACTATTGTAATTACAAACTGTAAATTATATGAAAACAACCTTGAGAAAAGGGAAAAAATTAAGTATATATATATATATATATATTAAAAAAAAGTATGTTGATAGTATTGAATGGGGAAATAGGTGTATAGTCCCTAGCCCTAGTATTTACCATTGCTTAGTTTTACAAAGAACTACAAGTTATCTAGTCTGGTGGTGCAAAAACAGTGAGTTTATAACCTCCTTTATAGTATAATAACTGTATTTGTTGTATTAAAACACAGTGATATGGCTTTAATGTTGAGTGTTTACAGCCACGTCTAATGACAGTTAATGGTGTCATGGCAACACCCATATGGGCAGCAACGCATGCACTGATAGAAACGCAATAACGAAAGTAAAAGACACATTAAAATAGTCAACAAAATAGCCAGCAGCGTCGTCTTGATTTGTCTAAAACTGAAACACCATCTCGTACTGAGAACCACATTACAGGCTTCAAAGGCGGGGGAGGCTTTTAGCTTCACATCAAGCTAACACACAACACTTTTACTAGTATTCAAGGGCTGCTCTTAGCAGCGTTTTCGGTTGCGAAGGGCAGCAAAATGGGTTTTACTCACCGAAAACACGTCAACATCCGTGGCAGCCATGGTGCGGAATGTGGTGTGTTGGTGAGCTGTGGGCAGACTGAGCAGAGAGGAGAAAGGGAGCAGCAGCCCTCGTCTCTCTCCGTAACTAGCCTGCTGCTAAACTACTGAGAGAGCTGACAGAGAGAGATGAGGAAGAGAAGAAAGGAGACTAGCTAGGAGACAAGAGGACTCACTGCTACTGCGCTCCTGTTTCGCTCAGTCAGGCTAAATCAAAGATATATCTTCGTTTCTACATTGTCTGGGAGTCAATGAGAGTGCCTATAAGAGCTTGCTTGGTTTATCTTAACTAGATATAATTTAATTCTATTTATTTAAAAAAAGAAAAGACACTTTTATTGACCTATAGTTGTAGGTCAATCATTAATATTTTAATTAATTAATGAGGTCACAGATTGATTTTACTGGAGTATGACTCAGCCAATCAGAGCAAGCCATCTAATGTCTAATTAACTTCCATTATAAAAACAGTGTTTCTGAATTGTGTGCATTGTACTGTGTGTGTTTGCCCTGGGGATTTTTCTAGGCTACTTTTCACATCTTTGTTCTGGCATCCAGTTTAGATTAAATATTTATAAACTTTGTGTATGTGTGTTTCAATAGGGCCCGACCAATACTGGATTTTGAGGGGGATGTTGATATTTTAGAGTTTTGAAAACCTGGCAATGATTAGCCTTACAAATGTTTTTGATAATCCTTAAATTTGGTTTATTTATTAATGATATCCTGCTCAGATTATATATGTTTTGACCATGATATAATCTGAGTTACACATATTTTAATAAAAATGTTGTCTTTCTTATTTGTGTGTGTGTCAGAGAAGAGCAAATAGGTCTACTATTATTATTATTTTTATCAGTAGAAGTGGTGGTGGTAGAAGTTCTAGTTGTAGCCTATTATTATGGTTATTATTATTTTTTATTATAGGCTATTAAGGCTATAGCCATTTACGTGAGCCTAATAATATAAAGGCCTACCTATAAGTATTCTATATGTAAATTAATGCAATATCATTTTTCTGTTCTTGTTTAATTATATTTATTAATAATGTATATTATTGGATTATACTTATTGATGCATTAATGTGTTCATCACTTTAATGTTGCAGCTGGTAAAGGTGGAGCTCATTTTAATGACTTTATATACTGCTGGGTAGTTTAATATATAATAATACATAATTTATTCGTTGATTGTATTTTGCATTAATAATCTGAATCTGTAAAGTAACTAAAGTTATAAAATCAATGTAGTGGAGTAAAAAGTACAATATTTCCCTCTGAGATGTAGTTGAGTAGAAGTAGAAAGTATCAGAACATGGAAATACTCAAGTAAAGTACAAGTACCTCAAAATTGTACTTAAGTACAGTACTTGAGTAAATGTACTTAGTTACTTTCCACCACCGAGTACATGTTATACTGTTGTGTTTTTCTAAGCATCTTCTTTACTGCTCCTGTTGGAATAAAATAATTGTTTATTATTTAACTGAAAAGTAGTAATGTGTTTTTGATACCTTCACTTTTTTTGCATCAAATCATATCAGGATGTTTGCTGAAATTGATTGGATGTGGCACAGCCCTACCTAGAAACATTTCCACCAGCCGCCACTGGTTTTAGACATACTAAAATATCTCACATACTGCTTTAGCGTACTAAATAGCATGTTAGTATGGAATTTTGGAAGCAACATAATGATTATCCACATTTTTTTAATTAGCTTGTTTTTTAACTCATCATCAAGAGTTCTTCCCAAATAAATGTTGACATATTTTGAATTAGGGAGCAGTTTAAAGTCGCCTCAAGGCGTTTCCAAAGGGTCAACGTTTCTACGTACGTTAAAGTAGGAGGTGAACTATCTTGACGTTCAGGTTTCATCTTTGGGCGAGACAGATCCGTTCCAATATGGCGGCTTCTCTTCCTGGGAACTCCCATTCAGAGCAGGAATGTGATGCTGCTGCTGCTGCTGCTGCTCACTGCAAGCCAGGACAAGAGCCTGCAGCAGCAGAGAGAGACAGGGGAGAGCACAAATATGTGTGTGAGATAATAAAACACCTCATCATCACGTCAGTGGAGCCAACTGTGTGTTTTCATTAATATTTAAATTAATTAATGAGGTCACAGATTGATCTTACTGGAGTATGACTCAGCCAATCAGAGCAAGCCATCTGATATTGGTATGATATTATTTCATTGTTTTTATTGGATTGTTTTCCACTGTTTGGTTAGGTTTTTCTGCACATTTTGTGCACTTCTTGTTGTTTAACTTTTGTTGTATTTTTAAAGTTATGTTAGTTTAGATCTTTCTTCCTTTTTTGTTATTGTGTTTTTTTCTCCTGGGGTTGGGGAGAGGTCCTTTGTATAAGGCTGTGGCTTCTGGACCTCTCCTGACATATTTCTTGTTTTTTTTTTTCATTGACTAGATTTTGTGCAGTTTTATATATGTGCAAATAAATAAATAAATAATAAAAAATATATATATATATATATATTGTTCCAATATTGTGTCTAAATAACTTCCATTATAAAAACCAGTGTTTCTGAATTGTGTACATTGTACTGTGTGTGTGCCCTGGGGATTTGTACGCTACTTTTCACATCTCTGTGCTGGCATCCAGTTTAGATTAAACATTTATAAACTTTGTGTATGTGTGTTAAATTCTAGTGCCCGACCAATACTGGATTTTTGAGGGTGATGTTGATATTTTAGAGTTTTGAAAACCTGGCAATGATTAGCCTTATAAATGTTTTTGATAATCCTTAGATTTGGTTTATTTATTAATGATGTCCTGCTCAGATTATATACGTTGTGACCATGATATAATCTGAGTTACACACATTTTAATAGTAGAAGTGGTGGTGGTAGAAGTTCTAACCTATTATTAATTTTATTATAGGCTATTATGTTAAGGCCATAGCCATTTATGTGAGCCTAATAATATAAAGGAAGGTCTATGAGTATTCTATATGTGAATTAATGCAATATTATTTTTCTGTTCTTGTATAATTCTATTTATTTAAAAAAAGAAAAGAAAAACACACTTTTATTGACCTATAGTCTTTACCTTTAGTGTGACAGAAAAATAAACTATATTTCAATGCATTACGCATTTGATACTGAAAAGTCTGACTTGCAGTCACTTTGCAAAATAAGTTTACTATTATTGTGTAGGTCTGTAGTAGTGGTGGTAGCCTATAACAATTTTTACTATTATATATATTATAAAATATTATTTATTATATTTTATATTTTATTATATCATTATATAATTATATATTCCACTTTTCTAGGTAATATATATATATAAATATATATATAAAATTAATTCAGACTTTTTTTCCAAATCTTTTTTTATTGTTTTTTTGGCATGACAAAGGTCATCTTATCAAATGTAGGACATAGCTGAGTGTCTGTGACATGAAATAAAAAACAGAAAGAGAACCCCACCCCATGTTGGTCTTGGTCACACGAAAGGAAAAAAAGAAAAAGAAAAAAATAAATAAATAAATATTAAAAAAGAAAATAGATTATAATATATATATATATATATATATATTAAAAATTAAAAATAATAATAATGATAAAATAAAATAATTTCAAAAAGTAAATAAATATAAACTAAGATTATAAAGATTTTGTGCTATTTATTATAATAAAATATTACATATTATATTATACTGTTGTATTATTATGATTATTATTACATTTCATTATATTATATATGTTATGGCCATATCCCTTCATGTGAGCCTAATAACTTAAAGTATATTCTATATGTAAATTAAAATTGTATATCTCAAATTGGTTATAGCAGCCTAATGTGGTCTTTTGGAGCATGCTGATGCTGTTAAAACACACATTTCTTGTTTAATTATATATATATATATTAAAAAGAAAGAAAAACTGTTTATTGTGACAGAGAAATAAACGATGCATTTGTAGTTTAAAGTTGTCTGACTTGCAGTTACTTTGCCTGCAGGCTAGGGGGGGAAAAAACTCTACATACATTATTCAAATTGTGTCCACGTCTGAGCTTTGCCCGGAAAAAGCCTCCTCCAGGTGGGGAGGAGAGCAGAGAGCAGCCAGGTGAGGCTTATTCTACTGTAGCCTCCAGTCAGTCAGAGAGACAAAGAGAACAGGAACACAGAAGCTTTCACTTTAACAACACAGCTTTTTAATCAGCATGTCTTTGACGCAGGAATCCGTCCTGTCGGTGCTGCTAGCGGAGGGAGGCAAAGTGAAGAAATCCGACCTGGTGGGTAAATTCAAAGCTTCAGTCGACTGCGACGATCCGGCAGAGAAAGAACGGAACCGGGAGCTCTTCAAGACTTTTGTCAACAACGTCGCCTTCGTGAAAGAGATCGAGGGTGTCCGGTACGTCGTGGTGAGGAAAGCCTGTCAGCATGTGGTGGTGGACGGTGGTCACGAGACTGTGGAGAAGACTGGAAACACACAGACAGGTGAGCAGCAGCAGCAGTCACCTGAGCTGACTAGAAGCTGTGGTGGTGATGATGATGATGATGCAGGAGGTCAGAGGTCAGCTGATCCAGATCAAGAGCACACAGACAGTAGTGAAAGTCCTACACTGTCTCCGATACAGCTGGCGTTGCAAAGGAGCAAATACAAGGAAGGTAGCGTTAAAAGGGCGATGACTTTTGACATCCGAAATGGAGATACCTTCTCGAGAAATGAGCCCGCCAGGAAACCGTACGCCTTACCTTTGAGGATGCCACCCAGCGCCACCACCGCCACCACCACCACCAGGGTGGAGATCTGCAAACTCAAGGTGGACCCAGATGACCCCCCTCCTGAAAGCCCTAACTCTTTCAGGAACAAGAGGAGACCCCCTTGTTCAGCGGAGACCAGCTCGCCCCAGCTGAGAAGGTCAGTGAAGAGCACCAAGGCTGCGTCTGAGGCCTCCGCCTCCTCCTCCTCCTCCTCCTCTTCCTCCTACTCGGTCCCCCTGGAGCAGTCGGAGCACGAATGGCTGGTCAAGTGTGCCGCCGGCCACTGGAGCCAAGCGTACGGCCTGCTGCTGAGAGACAACCAGCTGGCCGAGAAGAGGGACTTCATGTCGGGGTTCACCGCTCTTCACTGGGCGGCCAAGTGCGGAAACAGCGACATGCTCGTGAAGATCATCGACCTGTCCAGACAAGGAGGAGTTGACATCGATGTGAACGCGAAAACACACGGCGGGTACACTCCTCTGCACATCGCCGCCTTGCACGACCAGGAGGGCATCATGGCCTTGCTGGTGGGGGAGCATGGCGCCGACCCGAGCGTCAGGGACAACGGCGGGAAGAAGGCCTACCACTACATGCGCGAAGGTGTTTCTGAGACGCTGAGAGAGATGTTGGGGGAACCCAAAGCCCGGGAGGTTCAGGAGGATAGAGTCCTGGAGGAAAAGGAGGAGCTGGACCTGTTACCAGATCTGTCCAAGGGGCTGTACTCAATAAGCCGTCTCTTCCAGCCACACGTGGCGGGGAAGAGTAAGAAGCACAAGCAGAGGCCGGCATTTTACTCCCTGAGCGACGACCCCGTAGAGGAACAAGAAGACAACAGCAGCAGCTTCAGACACAGAGTCCTATCAGATATTTTTATGTAAACTCACAACTCTTCCTCGTCTTCATGAGAGAATTTGACTGACATTTCTCTTTTCAACAGTGACAAAAACTCTTAAAGCAATCAGTGACTCCTTTCTTGTTTGATTTTGTGATTTGGCAGATGACACAAACGATGATCACCAACAAGACTTAAATTCATGATGGCATCAGGAGACACCGTCTGCTTCTGGTTGATTGATTCTGAGTTAGAGACATTAGGAGTTTTTGGTTTGAGATGTTACCTGTATGAGTGGAGTTTACAGGTAAATAAAACATGATTCAGAGAATATTCCAGCGGGTCCTGTCTGTGAGTCGTCTTATTACTCACCGTCTGTGGTCTCTCAAAGGCGTCATCTTCATCTTAAAGTCGGCCTTTCTTCAGTTCACCTACAGGAGAGGCTCAAACACAGAAGTTAATAACGGGAGATCCACTTCAGGTGATAGGGTAAAATATTTAACTCATAGATTTCACCATGAAAACTTCCCCAGTTGGTTACTTACATTAAGAAAATTATGTTTTGTATCATCCATAACTTGATTTTTAAATGTCTGTTCTCTTCAAAATGAATCAATAATAACAGGAAATCAATCTATGACAAAGAAAGTCTGCTACTGAAGTAGCAAGAGAGATCAAGAATGGACTTGTGTGGTTTCACCTCTGAGTAATAGTTATTCATCCTCTCCATTTCCACAGGCAAACATGCCCAAACTAAAAAAAATGAGGATGTGCTGACTTATGGGTGAATCAAACCTCTACAAGCAACAAACTAAATTAATAAATAAAAATACAAAATCTGTGCCTCTGAGGAGGATTTAGAGGACTTTGCTTTTTCATTGCTTCACTTTAGCACAGATTAATTATTAAACACCACAAAACATTTAGGAGAAGCAAACATCCCAAACTGAAATTCCCTGGAAGAAAACAAACACTTAGATTTTACTGGATTATAATATATTTTACTAGATAAAGCAAAGGGTGTGTCATTCATGAAGAGGTGTGCAGGTGCTCCGTAAATCATTACAGTTCTTCTGCGTGCCAAAACGTCTCTGAAATGTGGCTTGGATCATTCTTGTTCAGACAGCCGTGATTCAGCAGCTGACTGGGAGTGTGTGTTTGCATGTGGGTGGCTGAAAGTGTGTGTTCGTGCTGCCTTGTTGTTTCCTGTCTGTCATGGCTCCTGGTGCTGGTTGATAAGAGGAGAATAAAAGTAAGCTTTTGACCGTGTCAAGATGACGTGTTTAGTGAGATAGGCAGATAAAAAGAATCATGGGTAAAGAAGAAGAAGCAGTGTTGAGAAACGCGTCCTGTGGTCAGCCACGTTTCTCAGACTGTTCATCTTGTCCCCGCCTCGAGTCGTCTCCCTGCTGTTCCTTTCATGTATCTTGATGTCACTTCCCCAGCAGCTTACATTGTCTTCATACGTCAAGATGATGTTTCATCTCCGAGCCTCAGGGGTTTATTAAGCAAATGTTCTCTTCTGCTGCTGCTGTGAGGCTAAAGGCCGTCACAAGGTCAGGAACAAGAAGCAGAGTGGAGGAGGGAGTACTCAAATTCTTTAGATAAAAGAAGCAGAAATACCACTATGTTACAAAATTATGTTATTAAAGGAAACTGTTTGTGCAGAGTGTTTGTTAAAATGAGAATATGGAAGTGTGAGTGCGCTAAACATAGAGATGCTTGTTTTGAAATGTGTCCATTTATGAGTGTTGGTCCACTAATCTATAACAGCCATCGGATAAATGTGGTTGACTGAAAAGTAAAATATCTCCCCTTGTAATTTGTTGGAGTAACGGTCCATAAAAGAGAATTTCTCAGGTTAAGGTCCATCCATCCGTCCATTATCTGTAATCGCTTATCCTATTCAGGGTCGCGAGGGGGCTGGAGCCGATCCCGGCTGACAAACCCACGCCAACACGGGAAGAACATGCAAACTCCACACAATAGAGCCCCAAACCTGCTACCCCTCTTGCTGTGAGGCGGCACGAAGGTGCAGTTCTTCCTCAGGTTATGATCCAGTATGGCATTATTGTATTAAACTACTTGACAATGTATTTCTTAGAGCCTCTCTGCATTTATGGAGGACTAAAGCTGCAATTATAATAAATAAATAAATAAATAAATAAAAGCCTCAATTATCAAATAAATGTGCAGGTTAGTTTAGAAATAAAAGAATATGCATGGACAGAAATATAAAAATAAAAAAAAATAACTTTATAGCTTTATAAATGACTAAAGCTGCCATTTAAATAAATAAATAAATAATGTTATTTATTTATTTTTGTATTTCTGTCCATATTCTTTTATTTCCAAACTAGCCTGCACATTTATTTGATAATTTAAAATATCAGCTTTAATCATTCAAAGAAAGAAAGAAAGAAAAAAAAGCCTCAATTATTAAATAAATGTGCAGGTTAGAGAGTGGTATTGATCTTTTCATCCAACTGTCGGCAAGAAAGCGAATGATGGTATTTCACAAAACTATTCCTTTTAAAGGGCAATCAAGTGACCTATGACTTTAATTAATATCTGCTGATGTTGAGTAGGATTTGATTTATACTTGTCTTCTCCTCTTACTAAAGTATTGGACACAATCCAGTGTAAATCTGTCATCGCTGTATTTGTAAAGTAAAATTAACAACACGTCATAAATTAGGGCCTGCATGCCAGCCATATTCTGCGGAAGAAAGCTGGGTTTACTCAAATTTAAGTCCTACTTGTCATGAAATTAGAGGCGGTAGACAAATATAAAGAGGAATGTCTTGAATACATTTTCATTGTAAACTATTATCCCACGTGTGGGTCAGGTGGTTACGAACGTAAGCTTAATTAAAGCAGCGCTCCGACAGAAACATACTGTAAGGATAAATCTTTGGGGATATAAAACCAGCGCAGTATTTTGGCACGAGAACAAGGCTTTTGTTTTAGTCTTCATACAGTAACTGAGCTGTGAAATGACTGCCAGAGGTTAGAGGAGGAGACTGAAGGTGTGCTGACATTCCTGCGAGCGAGCGGAGAGTTCAGAGTTCAGGTTAGAAAAGTGAGTTTTGGAGCTGCTAATCTGAGCGCCTGGCAGAGTAATCACTGAGTCATCGACATCATCTACAAACCTCCGTGGTCAATTTAACAGCTATTGAAGCAAATAAAATCACACTTCATGGTGTAGATGTTGTTCACCAACTGGAGCTTTTATGTTTCAACCACCATGTTGTGTTGAGAAAGAGGGACACAGTTAGTGATTATCAGCAGCAAAGCTCCTCATTACCCAGCAAGCACTCTGACAGGGCTACTGCTGCAGAGTTTAGACCATCCTGTTTCCTGTCTGCTGCAGCGCACACCACCAAACGCTTCCATCACTTCCACTGCCTTTTGTACTGACGCTAAACCTAATTACCATGCAATTAGTGTCTGACAAAGATCTCACTTGTTGAGAATTCCCCGAGTCTGATTGAAAGTGTAAAGTAAAAGTAGGCTACACTAAGTGGTGTCTTGTGTCTCTCTAACTGTCCTCCTGGGGGTTTCGTTTGCCACTTCTGCCAACTTGAAATGCTTTTAATAAGCATTTGTTATTGCTGACAAACAAACTGGACGGCATTCCACTGTGACGCTGAACACAACGTGGGCAGAGAGGCGTGAAAGAGACAAGAGAGGAGGCTGCTGAACATATATATCACTCTCTCAACGCATCATTTAGTAACCCAAACTGTGATGTTTTTCTTAATGAATAGCTGGGCATCTTTGGGAAATACGTTTATTTGCTTTCTTGCATGAGAAGATGGATACCACTCTCATATCTTTATGGTAAATATAAATGAAAATGAACATCGTACAGTGTTACTGGGCTGGGGGGGGTTATGTGCCAAACTATTTCTTGGCTCGGAGCAATCACTTCCTGGAGTCCTGTCGTTACAGTGCCATTGCCTGGCAACAACTCCTGTCCTGTACTGTACATAACCTTCTGTAAAACCACAACTTGTTGCTCAGTTTTTGTAAAAATTAAACAAACAAACATGTCATTAAAGAGCTTTAAAGGTGCTCATAGGTGGATTTTGTTACCTGCCTCCTGACTCCAGCTTCACGGACATGAGCGCGTCTTCTCGGCTAAATCTCGTCAAGCAAGCAAATAAGTATATTTCCCAAAAAGTCAAGGTATTAAAATCATTCCATTTACTTCATTTCCATTTAGTTTAGCTTAGCATAAAGACTGGAAACAGAGGGGAAAAGTCTCTGTCCAAAGGTAGCAAGATACACCTACCAGCACCTCTTAAACTCGCTAATTTAATACTCTATATCTTGTTTGTTTAATCATCAAACCAATGAAAACAACTAGCTACTAATTAAGATATTATATTATATTTAGTGAGCTTTAGAGTTGCTGGCAGGTGAGTTTTGTTATCTGTGGACAGAGGCTATTTTTCTAAATCAAATGTCATTTTCTTACATTATTTCGCCTTGTGTTAAGATGCTGATACTCTAGTTACACATTACAGGCAAAGTGAATTTAAAAACCCAGCTTTTATTTTGTGATGCAGTGAGTTGATGTGGCTGCAGAGGGCAGAGACGAGCTCTAAGAGGAAACAACCGATCCAGGAAAGCCTCAACTTACTGAGGAAACTTAAGACTTTTATCAGAGGGCATTTAACAACAGTATTTAACATGTTTATGAGAAATAATGTGTCAAAATATCCAATGTTGGCTGTTCTCGCAGCTTGGATATTGCTATAGTAGCATAAAACATACACTGTTTGCATATATAGTTCATGTAACCTATACTTATAGTAAGTTCACTGTGAAAAAAAGAGAAATGTGGTACACTGGAGGGAGAGGGAGAGCTTAATTTATTCACAATATTACAAACATCGTGGAATTTACAACTCCAAACAGGCACAAAAAACAACTCTCAACAGAAAACAGGTGTGAAATAGAGCAAAAAAAAGTGGATTTTAAGAAATGTCTCTGCTGTCATCCCATCAGCTAGGACTCACTGAAATATGTTTTTTTCCTATCTGGCTTTTTTCTGTTCAAATCACTTCCAGTCATTGAAACAAACTAAATATAATCCTACTTCAAAAACAGGCCCATTTTTTTCCTGTGACCTCAACAAAAACACTGCTTTGATTGAATGACAGAAACAAGTAATGACTCAGGAAGTTGTTAGTATGCACACAAAGCAATACGAGAACTAAAATGAGTATTTATCCATGTGCTCCTTCCTCCTCTGTGGGACTCACTTTCTCCCCCCACAGCCTTTTCTTTCTCCTAAAACGTTGCATACTTGAGGAATTCCAGCAGGCTGCGAGGAACAACATGAGAGTCTTTCAGCCCTGCGTCAGCACAAAGGCCAAAACAAACATACATTTGTTTAGCAAACTGAAGCGGACAGGGTCGTAAATCTCCAGAGAAATGTTTCAGGGGGTGGTGGCGGGGGTGGAGAAGCTGTTAAGCAAAAGAAACTGAAAATATCCTTCAACATAAAAGAGTTTCCTGTCTATTTTTTGACAGTTTTTTTTATGAGTAGAGGCTTTTTTGTGGTCATTATTACATAAATATCATATACAAAACAGGATCAGTTATTTTCAGTACAGCCAACAGGTATAGTTTCCTGAGGGACGATAACATTTTGATCACTTCATAGGAGTTTTGTTGAAAACTTTAAAAAAAAAACGGCAAACACCGAGAGGAGTTCTGTCTTTCTGTTCGACACACATGAAATTAAGACATTCATGATTTCAAGCATACACACACACACACACACGCTGCACATATTCTGACGTAGAGCAACATCACTCTCGGTAAAAAGAAATTAATACAACTATAAAAACTAATATTAATGTATAAACACAGATGCAGATTCTTTAAAAATTAAGGGGGAAGTCATGATTCAAGAGTGTGTTTTCATTCAGGACTAACAAGAAGAGCGTACTGTGTACATTTTAAATAAACTTAAAGGTTACATATGTCTAAAAAGGGGGCTACACAGTGGAGGTAGAGAATAGAAAATTAGTTTAAGACACCTGAAGTGAAGATTGTGGACTTTCCTCTTTAATAATAAACGTAGTTCAAGTATCACGTGTCACTTCTGCGACAAAGGGACATTGGGAGAAAATACTAATTGTTGCTTACTTATAATCTGCTTTAAAGAGGTTTAGCACCTCCTTATGAGGAACCGTTCCAGCATGAAATCATCCAGACTTAATAACATTAGGTATGAAATTAGCCGGAAAGGTATTTGCACACATATTTGTGCTCATGTACCTTTTTAAAAAAAAGATTATTTCAACATTCCTATTTAAAATGACAAAACCGACAAAAGAATAGAAGTATTGTTTGAACGGATGGAGTAAGGCTTTCACTTGAAATCACTTGAATCAGATTTTGAAGAAATGTGCATTTATGTATCATTACAAAGTGCTTTTTTTTTTCATTCACCCTTTTTGGTTTTTAGTGCCTTAATTTGAAACATTTAAAACATTTACAAAAAAAGATTAAATCTACATCTATTGTACATTTTTACTGACATGATACAGTACACCGCCCACTCTCCTCTCAGGCAACGCTCTTTCGCCTTTCTCACGGGTCAAAATACAATCTTAAAGCTTATAATAGGTTTCCACAGGTGCAGATACAGGGCTGTAGCGCTACCATCGTATTGGAAAAGTGAATCGCTAACAGGGGACGCAAAGTTTCCACACAGCAGCTCTACTAGGGAGGCGAAGTCCCGCCGCTTCTGGTGGACCACCATGGGACCATTTTTCGGAAAAAAATATATACGGTAGTCAACGGCGAGAGACAAATATTTCTTTGATCCCGTTTGAATTGCACCATGAATCACACGTGTGATGTTTGTCAATTTAAAACATAGTTTTGCAAGTCAAGAAAGTCGCAGTTTGTTGTAAAACTGTTGAAGTATAAGACTGTGAAAATACGTAGTTAGAAAGACTACACACCCAAAAGTGGCGTCTCTCTCGCTGAAGCTACGATGCCTGTGTGTTTCCTACTGGGTTGTACTCACAACAGCAACGGGTCTCGCTTGTTCTTTCGCTCCCCGGCTGATAAAAAAAGACCAGGAGTCGCTGGATAAAAGACATCAGGTAAGATAACGTTACTTATTACACGGCTTTGTTGAATACTCGAATCTGATTGGTCAATCACGGCGTTCTTCGGTCTGTTATTTCTTTATAACAGACCGTTGCTATGTATAACAGACCGTTGCTATGGACGCAGTTCTGATGTCAGACCCTGGCGGGCCGTTTTTGTGTCAAATTATTGATTTATTCAGTAAGTAGTTTTGTAATAAGCGGGATAATGTACAGCTAGTGGGTTATTGTTGTGAAATTAACCCCTTCAGTGCAACATCGCCCTGTCGGGTTTATTTCACAACAATGACAGGCTCGCTGTACATTATCCCTTTACATTTGCGTGTGGACGAGAGATGTAGTTCACTGAGTGGTTTCACACAAAGCTAAACGATACTACGACAAACTGCGACTTTCTTGACTTGCTAAATTATCTTTGATAAATTGACAAACATCATATGTGTGATTCATGGCGTAATTAAAACGGGATGAAAAAATCCCATTGTGTCCACCGTAAGGGGCGGGACTTCGCCTCTCTATGGAAAACGTTCCACAGCAACATCAAGGCACACAGAAAAAAAAAAAAAACAGCTCAGTCCTCTGCTCAAAGTCAACGGAAACATGTGGGGAAAGTCTTCGGGTGCACATTGCAGATTGTGCAGACATTGGGCGGAGATTGGGTGAGCGTTCCGAGCACCCTCGGTAGACGACAGAAAGGCAGGGAGCTTTAGTCTCAACAGTCTCTAATGCTCATCTCATGTGCAGCCTGTATAGTGGTGTGAGAGGAGAGCAGCAGGAAAGAAAAGAAAAGTCAAAACACGGTGCAAAGTGTTCAGCTGGACCTCTTATAATCCACGTGAACGGTACAGCCTCTACAAGTCTTTTTGAAACATCCTACTTCAAGGCAAGTCAAGAAAAAAGAAAGAAAGGAGGAATCTGTGCTTTCCGTTGCTCCTCCCTTCACAGGTAGTTGGAGAGCGCCTCCAGCTGCTCCTCTCCCAGCCTCTGTTTCTCCTCCAGGTCCTTCTGCCTGATGAGCAGCGAGGCCTTGGTCTGCACGAAGCGCCGGTAGTCCTGCAGCTGCTCGGCGGACAGCTGGCGCGACAGGAAGGTGGAGACCAGGTTCTCCCTCCGGTCCAGGTTGTCTTTCAGGTCTTTGGCGTCCTCCCTCTGTTTGCACAGCAGACGGTGGCGACTGTCCATAGATTGCTGAGTGCAGAGAATAAAGAACATTAAATATACCTGAGCATTAAACCCATGCTCATAATATCAAATGCATAAGTAAATATCCTGCTGTGTTTTAATTGAAAGGTAATATGTTGTTTGATGTAACAGAGAGCGGTGAAAGTTGTATGATTACATTTCAAACAGCCAGAGGTCAGGAGGTGCAGTGTTTCCTTATGTCAACAGAGGGCAGGGTAGATACAAATGTCATCGAAACCCGGGCCGGAGTTTCGGTGAGTCAGTGTAAATACCAGTGTTGCTGATAACAGCAAGAAAACAAATGAGCCTCTAACACAAGCCCTCAGTATGCAGCACGTCCAGCCAGGCTTTTACAGATGGACAAACTGACAAAGAGCCCTTTCAGACTGGGAATAAATCTAGAAATCGAATGCATCCATGCAAACATAAATTGATGCTGGGACGCATAATGAAACGGGATATTCAGAAGGGAAAACAAAGCAAAGCACAGAGCTCAAGTCAGATCCTGTGACACAACTCATGATATTTAAAAAAGACGGTAAACACATTTTAATGTCATTTAAGGAATTATTTCTCCGTATATCAAACCAAAAAGGTCAGGCCTATCAAGCTGCAGTATATCAAAAATAACCCTCAAATGTCAGATAAAGGCTCAAACACAGATAAGCTAAAAAAAAAATTGGCAATTAAACACAGATAACGGCATTTTTTGAATTCCACACGGTGAGAAACCTTGACCCAGTTAAAGTCGCCCTTAAACTGTTCCCGAGTGGCGAGTGTTTGCTGTTCTAAAGTAAACAGAGGGAGAGTATAGCTGAGGGCATGGGAGCAGCCGCACACTTCTACACAACTTCTCATGGTCGTCTTTTTTCACCACAAGCTCTAAATGAGCTGCAGTGAATCGAGACATCCTTGAGGTTACAGAACATAATACACTCGCCGACAGTGTATTAGTGTGTATGTTTAAACAGCTTCAGGGGGAAAGACGGGACCGTAAAACACGGAGCGCATGGCGGTGCATTACAGTACATCAGTAGATTTTTATCACGTATTAGTTAACTGATTCAGTTGACCTTTAACCCCAGAAATCAGCCTTATTAGCGATTATTACAAAAACAAGCAGCATGGATACATTTAGATTAGATTTATACAACGTTGGACAGAGATTCATATTTTGATGCTTTGGCTCCATGCTTTTACCGTTACCACGGTTTTGTACTCAGCGGCTCACGTTATCGCAGTCTTGGAAAGGGAGGAGTGAGTGGAGGAGTACTCAGTGGGTTGTAATCTGTAACCATGCCACTAGATGACGCCAAATCCTACAAACTGTACCTTAAAAAGGTTTCTCTCTTTAGTTGCAGAAAACTTGGGTTTTGGAGGGTCATTGAACGCACCAACACAAAGTTTTCAAAACAGATAATTATAATAATTAACAAACAATTATGCACCTTTGACAAATAAATAAAGCAATAAATGAATAGATTACTCATGCAGGGCAAGTTTTTGCAAGCTGTTTATCACAGCATACAGAAATGAATGAAAACAGCTGTCTGGAAGATAAGAGGACTTTTGAAGGGGAAATTCTCTTGTGTCAGCTAATTTATGAACCCACTGATCTCCAAAGAAAAGTAATAAAAAAAAGGTTTTTGCTCCTCACCTTGTCCTCAGCATCTGTGTGCTGGTCGACGGTGCTCAGGGCGTTCTGCACCCTGGCCAGCCGAGCAGAGAGACACAGCAGCAGGCTGACCACCCTCTCCAGGTCGCCTATGAACAGGTTGTACCGCTCCAGCTCCATGGGCAGACAGCGCTCCCGGACCAGCACCTCCAGACGCTTTCCGTGGGCCACGTTCTCCTGGATCTCTGTCTGCAGGGCGCCACGCGTCTCCTCCAGCGAATGCAGACGCTCCTCGATACAGCACGCTAACAGACGCTGTTAATGCAAGCAGAGGTGTGAGAGAGTTTAGGTTATGACGCTAGAGAGGAGATACACATGGTGAAACAGGGCCAAGTGGAAAAATATGTGGAGATTAAAAAGATTTTAAATGATTTCATATTTACTATCAAAGAATAAAGGCATACTGTATCAAGAGTGAATGTGTGTCAGGAAGAAGGGGAGGCTCTCTGTGAAGCCAATCATTAGGCAAGTGGGAGCTACTGATAAGAGACAGACAGTACTGTACATCATGTGATAAGAGAGACACAACTATCTCCGTCTGAATTGAGTCCACTTGAGGCCAAATAGCAACCAGATGGTATCAGGATGAGATCACCACAGAGTTTGCGTTTTAAAAAGAAAACAAGACCACAGTTCAAAGTGTCTGTTTCTTCTGCTGTCTTTTTAATTATTTTTAATGTACATGCAACAAAGCTGTGACCATTATGGAGACATATTGTCTTGTTATTAGTGAAGTTATACATTTTTTGCTACACACAGGTCTCATTTTGTTACGTCGAGGCATCTTTATAATGGTTTGTTTATGTTTTGACTGTCACGATGAATTAGTAATGATGTCAGTAAGTTAGTAAATATATAATTATTTGACCTTTTAAAAAAACAGTCTTTAGCATGATCCTGTTTAAATCTATATTAGAAAGCATAATAGCTATAGCGTTCATACTTTTTACAGTGGAAAGCTGAGGCTTCTGTCTTTCGGGTTCGTCACGTGGTACGCTCGTGATGACGTCATTACATTACGTATGGAACGTAACGAAACCAAAGAACGTATATTGCCAAGAAGTGAAAGTCAATTGTTCGTTCCATTGCAACATCAGCGCCCAGCAGCATAATTAATAATTACCTTTTTCTCAGTGATGTCAGCTTTGCTCTGCGGGTCTGTACTCTGAGGTTTAAGGCTGTCGGGAGCAGAAGGACACGGAGGTGGTTCAGCTGCTTCGACCATTTCAGCACTAGAAAAAGAAACATATCTGTTAATGTGTGACATATAGTGTCTTTCAGATGGAGTATACTCCACTCTTATTTACATATTACAAAACTCTGAAATGCAACAGCATATTCTCCATGTGTCTGAACTGTGCTTACACAAGCAGAAAGGTGATAGCCAGGTGTGTCTGTGCATGTGATGCAACAAAAAGTAACACGGCACCGGTGGAGCTCAGTTATCTGGCCATTAGAAACTAGTATCAAGTTTCATAGAGAAACATTAAACCAGGAATCCTAATCAACTTGGCACTCTAAACACTATTTCACCTTTAAATTAGTTTCTTAAGGTTTATTGTCTTTATCTACACAGCTGTGTGTATACAAGATAAAGTGTTATGTAGTCAGCTGAAAGGATGGGAAGCCAAGGATTTGGGATATTTATGAAGCAGGGCTAGTTACATTACGTTTCTGTGCCAATTTCTAGTACTTTACACTTGCTTTCTATCATATTCATAATGTCAGTATTCTCAGGGGTGTGCTATCTTCTCTAACTTAGGCTGTAAAATGTTCTCAATAATGTAATCTAGTGGGAGTTTATTTATGACTACCAGAGCTGGGTTTAACCTTTAAGTGATGTGTTCCAGGTAGGGCGATTATTTTCATTGTCGATTAAATCGATTAGCTGTTTGGTCTATAAAATGGTGTAAAATGTAGATCAGTGTTTCCCAAAGCCCAAGATGACGTCCTCAAATGTCTTGTTTGGTCAACAACTCAAAAAATATTCAGTTTACTGTCACAGAGGAGTAAAGAAACCAGAAAATATTCACATTTAAGAAGCTGGAATTAGAGAATTTTGACTTTTACCTTTCTGCTGCTCCTTTCTGCTCCTGTTTCTTCTTGTAGTGCTCCTCCATCAGCAGCGTGTCCTCTGACAGCAGCTGCTCCATCAGCATCAGCGCTGTTTTACGATTGGACAGCGGGTAGAGCACTCTGGCCAGCGAATGGTCGGCCTTGACTGCCGCTTCTACCAGCTCCTCCCACTGAGGTCTCTCGGCGGGCCTCTCCACGCTCTCCGTCTTTCCCTCCGGTGCTCCCCTCTCCTCCATCTCCTGGTTCTCTCCCGGCTTCTCATCTTCTGGATTTTCCTCCTCCTTCTCCTCCTTCTCCTCCTCCTCCTCCTCCTCCACCTGCTGACTGATGTCTGCGTCGGAGACGGAGGCGCAGGGAGACACAGAGGTTTCGCTTGTCTGCGTCGGAGGGGCCGAGATGGTGGACTCGTTGGCAAAAACGTCTATCAGCGGCGAAGCCTGGACTTCCTCTTTGATCTCTTCCTCTGGAGGGAGAATCCACAGCGATGGATCTGTGGTGACGCCGCAGCTCAGAGACACTTCGTGGTTTGAATCGGGCTGCAGGGCGTCACTGCTCGGTTCATCCACCGACTGCTCTGTCTCTGATCCAGTCACACACGGAGAAGTCCTCACTCTACTGGAAGTTAAACAAAGTACGGTTAAGAATCACACCTGACTAAAATCGTATTTGCAGAATCAGAAAAACAACCTGATTGAGTTTGTTTTAGTCTAGATAGCTGGAGGGTGATACATTCAAATGATGGAAGAAAGTGGCACGTTCAGTTAGTCAAATCATTTCGCAGGAGGAGAAAACAAATACTGCTTTGACAGAGTCTAATCTTACCTGGAGCTAGGCCGGTTCTCACAAGGAAGCTTTGTCTGTGTGGGGGTGGACGAGGTGGACTTGATCTCCCTCTCACTGGTCTCTAGACATCTGGGGGAAGGTGGGTCAGATGAAGTCTCACTGGGCAGTCTACTGGACCTGAACTCATCTGTGCCCGGGCCGTGAGAACCAGGAGATCCAGAGTGAACCCTTGCCCGGGATGAGGAGCAAGAGGCCGGGGAGGTGGATCTACTCGAGTTCCTTGTTCCTACTGTGGCTTCCTCCCCTGGTTCTGAGTTCAACAAAGACGTTTTCTGGGTTTGGTTTTGGGTTTGTCCCTGAGTGCTCTTCTCACCAACAATCTCTGGTTCTTTCCCCGCTTGCTTTGCTACATTTTGCTTCTTCCTCCCTCGGTCCTGCCCCTGGGCTTCTCTGACTTCAGCAAAGACTAAAACACTCCTCTTGTCTCTGTCCGGTTCTCCTGGTCCAGTCGAATCCCTCCACAGTTGATCCAGCTGCTCAGAACTTCTACTCAGGGCTGATGGTCTTGTTAACTTTGATGCCCCGAGCTCTTCCATGGACTTCCCCCGCTGTGCGACCACACGGACACGCTGCTGGCCCTCAGGGACTGGCTTTATTAAGGAGTCCTCCGTGGCATTCGTCTGGGGACTGACGTTGACAATCAGTGTTAAAATGTGTAACAAATCCATCAATTCATACAAACTATGATAGAACTCTAAAGGGCAGGTCTATTATTATTTATTTTTTTAGGTTTTTATATCATTCTGTTGCCTCACAGCTATATATAAAATCCAAACATTCAAATTTTGGTCAAGGTATGTATGTTTTAGCGTCAAAATATTATTTTCCTAAGCCCTTCATAAAACTTTTTTCCACGTGACCTTACGTAGGTTTCTGCATGATGACGCTGCTACATAAACAGTATATATACAGTACATCCTTGTCCCGCCCTTGAAATGAAAACAAAAACTACTAAATCAACACTTTTAACTATCACATTTTCATATGCAATTTCTTTAAAGGCATATACAAATGGATCATACAAGAGCTCTGGAAAGTTTTATTTCAAAGACTGGTGATAATAATTTGATATTCCTACAAATCACAATATAGTTTTGAGAAATAGGCCAACTCCTTGAAAATGGTTTAGTCACTGGTTCTACTTTTACAGCCCATGTATAAATCTTTTAAAAGGAATGCTGCTTTGCTGGAGCAGGTGGGTGTTGACTTTCCAGTGCCACAATGAATCAAGTGTAGATTTATAGTCTGTGCCACACCCACTGGCCTAATACTCTCCTGACCTAAAACCAATAAAAGTGTCCCAATTTGTCTGCAGTGCTGGTACATACCTCCAGGTCTCCATAGTAGTAACTGGTAATGGATCCTCCTCATAGTCGAGTGCCTACAGACATAAAGGAAGCGTTAGAAAGTCAACACATGAATCGGTACATTTTCAAAAGGGGTCCCCTTGACCTCTGACCTCAAGATATTTGAAAGAAAATGGGTTCTATGGGTACCCACGAGTCTCCCCTTTACAGACATGCCCCCTTCATGATAATCACATGCAGTTTGGGGCAAGTTATAGTCAAGTCAGCACACTGACACACTGACAGCTGTCTGTTGAACTTGCAATTAAATATTATAATCGGTTGACAGCCCTAATTTTTTAAGATCTCAATTTGAACAGACTTACCTGAAATGCTTGTGGTGTGGATGTGGATCTGTTCCTGAAGAAACTCGTTGGTTCTGGCTGCTCCAAAAGACTCTCCACTGAGGCGGACTTCCCCTGAGATGGACCTTGGCTCTCCTTCCATCTGGACTGATTCAATTGGCCGGCATATTGGCCTGAACAAGACTGAGCTGAGAAGAACTGGGCGTACCTGTTTTGTGGGAGTTAAATAAAAAAAATTAAATAATTGAATCCATACAACAACAAAAAAAAAAGCATCTCTGGCTCTGCTTCTGTTTCGTACCTGAGGGAGCTGGTGGAGGAGTCAAGGATGCGGCCTGCAGAGTGGGGTCTGTAGAGCTTCTTCTGCTTGCCTTCATGATTTCCTGATAGAGGCCTGGGAACCCAGTCGAAGGGTTTCTCCCCCAGAGAGTGTCTCTGTCTGGAAGGAGACGGTACCTGAGGCTCTGGTTGCTGCGGCTCAGCCACTTTCTGGCCCGTCTTACGCTCCATGTACGCCACCAGGGCCTTGTGCTGCAGATTCTTTAAGTTCGTCTTTGAAGAGCTGGGAGCTGAAAGCGCTCTACCTCTCGTCTCAAACATCTTCCTTCGCGCTGCAACCAGTCCCTGCTCTCCTTGCTGTACATGCTCCTCTCCCTCGACTGCAAACTGGCCGTCGCTTTCGTTGCCAAAGGAGCGGCATGCAGAGTGGACGGGAGCCCTGCCAATCTGGTGGAGTTTCTCCGGTTCAGAGTAGCATATCTTCTTCTGCTCTGGAGTCAACCGCTTCCTGCCTCCGATGCGTGCCACCTGGGGCTGGGCCACATTCGCCGGTCTCCCGTTTTCCTTTTCCGTCTCTTTGTCCCTCTCCTCCTGACTCTCCTCTTCTTTGATGCTCCCCCTCTCTGTCTCCTCGGAGGTCACAGAGGGAGTGAGTGTATCTGTGGACGTCTCGGAGTCCTGTGATGAGGAGAAAGCGTGAATCACCGTAGGCCTCAGCTCAGGTTTTTGCCGGATGCGGTGTGGCCACGACAGCTGCAGGTCCCTCCTTTTAAATGACGTCTCCTTTAGGACTTTTGACTGGGCGTCCTTCAGCTTCTCTTTGTAGTACTTTTTAAATGAGTCATCCAGGGTGTTACAGGCAACGGAGACGACGTCCTCTCTATCGTTCTTGCTTGTGTCACTTTTTGGAAGTCTCGCCTCATCGTTAACCGCCGCGTCTCCATGACTTGCTTTGTTCAGGATTGCTTCCTTGCCTTTTATACTGAAATCAGCATCCTTTTTAGGCTGTAACGCCGCCCTGCTGGCTCCAGTGAGGTGGTACAGAAGCGGGGTTGTTTCTTTGTTTATCCTCTCGCTGGCTACATCCCCCAACGGCTGCCGTTTCCCCCTCTTCGCCTGCTCCTCTCTCTTGTGGTAGTTGGGCTGTTCGTTGTTGGTTTGTTTGGTTGAATGTGGCGAGCAGTTTCTGTCAGGTCCACAGTAGAATATAGGGTTGTTGGCAGTGTGGCGGCTGATATCTCGACCCTGCATCATGTCGATTTCTTCTAAGGCGTCCAAGCTTCGAGAGGACTGCGTCGAGATGAGGGGCAGTCTGTGATTCTCCTGATCCTGGCTCCTGGAGGACATGTCCTTGCTCTGGGAAGCCTCTCTCTCATCTGAAATCAAACCGCTGGAAGAGCGAGAGCTAAACAAATTATCCATCGTGCTGTGGGATCTTTCTTTGTCTCTCAGCCGGTGTGTCTCCACCACAGTGGAGCTCTCACTCCCAGACTCAGACCCACAAACAGATGCCGAGTCAGACAGCTTACACAGTCCCGTAACAAAGTAGAACTGACCCTTATGCTGGATGCTGCTGTTGATAAAGCTCTGACTGGCATTGTAAGGGCTGGCGGGTCTGGTCGGCTCTGAACCAAGCCAATCGTGAGCCGAGTGCGACCTTTTGCGCTGACTCTCAAAATGTCCAGTGGGCTTGTTGTGATGGTCTCCGTTACATCCACCGCTGCTTGGGGGCTGTCTGGGTTTCAGGTGCTCAGCCTGGCCTCGGGGAGGTGATCGGCTTAGGATGTTTGTTGACTTCTGCTGCTCAGAGTCAGCTTTGTTATCCGGGATGAAAATGTACTCTGGGGTCAACGGCGCTCTGGTCTGATCATGAGGCTGGAGGTGGGGTCGGTAGATCGGCGGCTGCTGAGCCTGTGGTTGTTGAGAGCCCCTCCAAACTGAGTACACTGGGTCAGAATTGAAGCTGGATTTGCCTGTATCTGGCTTAGCCGTGTCAGGTTTTGGGGCGTGGAGTCGGTTGTGGGGTCTGGGCTGTTGTTGAGGCTGTGGCTGCTGGGGTTGAAACTCAGTGCCTTGATGGTGGACCCTGCTGTTTTCCAAGTTTTTTGTGGCTATGAAACTATCCAGGCGTGCTGGGACTGGAGGAGGACGGACAGGAGGGTAAGCACCTTGGGATGGAGGCAACTCTTTTTTAGAGAGGGCTTTGTTGTTGGTATGGAAACTGCCATTTTGGTTGTGGTGGTTTACGTTGGTGCTGCGATACTGCTGTGAGATAGCTTCCACAGAGCGATAGAGCTGGTCCATGGTCTTTGAGTCAGACTGCAGAACCTGGGTCGGATTGTAAATGGACTTCACGTATTTAAGATCAGCATAGTGGCCGAAGGAGCTGGACTGTAGGTCGTCTGGGAGGAAGGGCGAGGGGTAGTCTGGGGCGGTGGACCCGCCAGAGAAGGAGCTGTAGGCGGAGTCTCCTTTGCCGTGCTGGTGGTGGGCAAGCTGGTCGGCGATGCTGCTGTTGGACTTGGCTGGGGAGAGCCGGCTGACAGGCAGGCTCAGAGGATGCAGGTCCACGTTGCTCATTCTCTCAAAGTGGAAGCTGTAGGAATCCATGGAGGACCGGGACGGACGGCAGGAAGGGAAGGGCGGGGTTTGCAAATGTGTCGTACGTGTTTGTGCGCTGATGCATGTGTCTTCCTTGCGGGTGAAACTGAGGGAATTTACGACCAACACATTTGCACCCGGTTGTCCGTCACGCTTGCTGCTAATTAGGTCATTTTCTTGATTCCTTTTTTGTTTATTCAAAGCCTGTTGAAACAGTCAGCTCAGGAGCTCCTGGGGGAGAAAACACAAACACAGCACAAATTAGTTTCTTGCACTCACAGTCATACATACTGTATGTGGCAAATGACTACTCAAGAGTGAAATGATTGGACAAAATGTGTTCAAAAAGCAATCGAAAAAAAACACAGTGAGTGAGCGATACTCAATATATCACGTGGCTTTGTGTAATCTCCACAAACGTGGATAATAATATATATTATTCTGTACTTTTACTTTTGGTACCTTAAGTATATTTTCATACACTAATACTTTTGTACTTGGATAAGATTATGAATACAGGGCTTTTACTTGTAACAGAGTATTTTTACACTGTGGTATTACTACTTTTACAAAGTAAAAGGTCTGAGTGCTTCTTCCACCACTGTTAATACCTCATCTTCGTTGTATGCATGGAATAAAATTCTCCATCAGATGCTTTCTGCTTAAACACTATTAAGATGCCAGAAAACAGTAAGTCAACAGTGAAAAATCTTTGCCTGGCATTTCTAGGTCAAATTCCTCTAGTGAGAGTTAATGCTCCACCCGTTATAAATTGTAAAGACAAATCATATGCCCCTCGAATTAAGTTTTTCTCTCTTCTTCAGTAGAGAACTGTTTATGGCTACCCAGCAAAAAATGTATGTCTGTATGTTTGAATGTCTTCAAATGTATTTTACCTGATGTTTTAATCTTTCATATTACTTCATACATCCTTTACTTGTACTACTTTTGATTTACTTTTTAAGAGTAAAGACAGTCGACCTCTAAGACATACGTTTTGCAGTCATTTTTACAGCTCAAACGGTTATCTGCAGCCTGGTTTTGTAGGTCGGTAAGTTAACCACCTGTTGAAGGAGTCTGTCTGCCGTTTTGCATCGACGAGGCCCCCAATTAAGGGCCTTGAGGTTGGCAGTGGACGTTGCAGCACACATGAAAAAATGTCAGGAATTCCATATGGAGCTTCAGAAATCTGGGAGGATTAGTCATGTGACGGATGTATAATGCCTTGTTATACAGCACTGCGACCCATAAAGACTTTTCTACCTTTTCCCCTTATTGCTCTTAGGACACAGAAGCATTTGCTTTATCCATTTCTTGCCAAATATTTGGGCAAGATTAAACTTTCACTTAAGCACTATGACTGAGACCATAAGGAAACCTCTACAGGCCATTATTCTGTGCTAGAAGCTGCAGTGTTTTCCAGCAAATTTATTTCCAAAGCTTTATCAACCAATAAAATATGCGCAAATACCACGTGATTGATAATCTTTGGACCTTTCAAACTGAATATTCCTACTATTCCGCAACACATAGTAACCTGCTGCCATCCTCAGCTATGCAAAAAGTCATCTTGAGTGCAGAGACCAGTGTCTGCAAGTTAATGATAGGTTTAGGTATTACGGTGGGCTCTAATGACAGGGTCCTCTCTCTCCCATGACTTTGTCATCAAGATGAAGCTGCATACCTGTCATGCATACACAAAGGTCAATGTTGCTAATAAAAGAAAGACAAGCCATCCAGCTAATAAACTCTGACACTGCAGTATGATAGTTGGGCCTCAGCATTGATGAAAGTGCAAGAACAGTGGATACATGAAGGCACTACAAGTTATTTTAACTAGAACTGTCAAAGTTAACGTGATAATAATGTGTTAAAACAAATTAATTTTAACGGCAATAATTTCTTATTTCTTTCCAACCATGTCATACCAGCTTTTTCCGAAGGAGGCTAAATAACGCTCCAAACTTGTGCTGAATTTTGGCGATGAAAAGCTGTCATGGCCATTTTCAAAGGGGTCCCTTGACCTCTGACCTCAAGATATGTGAATGAAAATGGGTTCTATGGGTACCCACGAGTCTCCCCTTTACACACATGCCCACTTTATGATAAACACATACACCTTTGGTCAAATCATAGTCAAGTCAGCACACTGACAGCTGTTGTTGCCTGTTGGGCTTGAGTTTTTTATACTAAATGCAGTACCTGTGAGGGTTTCTGGACAAAATTTGACATTTTGTGTTGTTAATTGATTTCCAATAATAAATATGTACATACATTTGCATAAAGCAGCATATTTGTCCACTACCATGTTGATAAGAGTATTAAATACTTGACAAATCTCCCTTTAAGGTACATTTAGAACAGATACAAAATGTATGATTAATTTGCGATTAATCACGATATAAAACATAAAAATCCTGAGCTAAATGACCACTTAGTAACAACCCAAAACTACTTTATATTCAACTCTAATGAGCAACATTTTCCCAGTATTGCCATGTTTGTTGGCCGAGCTGAAAAACCCAAATCAAAGATGATCCTAGGTGGTCGTTTTGCATACTCACAAAACCTCCCAAGAGCCTTTCAAATTACAGTATTAAGGGGGAATCCATGTGTTTATGAAGGGCCTTCTGATCTGTGGTGTGTCTGTATAAGTGTGTCTCTATATGTGAGTCTGTGACTGTGTGTGGTATCCAGCCCTTCTCTTCCCCTCTGCGAACAGAGAGAGAGAGGCTCCCAAACAGGGGAGCGCTCAAGTGGAAGTGATGGAGGGGACAGGCAGTGACAAAATGTACAGAGAGGCGAGGAGGGAGGGAGGAAGGGAGGGAGGGTGAGGCAGAGGGTGACCGGCCCAGACAAATACCCTCACACGCAAACCACAACAACAAGAGACAAGAGAAGTGAACAATGACAGCAGGAAAAGCAAGTTGGGAAGGCTGGATCAACAGTCACAGCAGCAGCATCAGCAAGGCAGACTGGGAGATCAACTGGTGTCAATGGAAGTTTATAAAGTTAAGAGAGCACCGTTGGCATGAAAGAAATAAAAAAAAAACTCACCCAAACTTTGAGTCTAAATCGCTGACCTTCCTGATTTCCATCCGAAAACAAAATGTGTCCTAAGTTTCAATTTAAATAAGAATGATTTCCGTCCTCTTTCTGAACATCTTCCTTCCTTTAAAAAAGAGACCAGACCAAGTAACCAGGAGAGCTAGATATTAGAGGGAAGACTTCTAGCGAGTCCCTTCTCCCCCCACCGAGACCCGAGGCTGCCTAGCGGGAGCCCCTGATTGGCCAGCCGATGACGTCCGGCTCTCCGATGCACAATGAGCGCAGCGGAGGGAATATTTCACTGCCGCAGATAGCTGCTAGTGCTGCCGGCCGCCTGAACAACAGAGAGAGAGAGAGAGAAAAAAAAGAGGCCTCGCATTCCTGGCTGGCTTCAAAGACGGAGCAGAGGCCGGGCGCCATTCATTCCCAAGGCCCTGAGCCCAGCACATGGAGACTAGCCAAGGCAGGAGGGAGGACGGAGGAGGGGAGGGGGTAGTTGTGGGTGGATGGGTGACCTCCCAGCCTCCACCCCAAAAAAAAGAAACCTGTCACAAAGACTAACTATCCCCCACAATCACCCTCATTTTCTCTCTTATTCCTAACACCTATTAGTCTCCCCTGTATTCTTCTATTCTTTAACACCTTGTTAACGACAGTTATAAAGAAGTTACAGAGATAATCATTAACCAACTGCAGAAATCTCTAATAATCACTCCTGCAGTAAGACTGATATGAAGGTCATCATACTGTAATTGATTGTAGAAACTATACTATAACTATATACAACACTTTTAATAGACAGGTGGTGGGATTTATTACATCATAAAGATTTGGTGACAATGTTATCGGAAAATATAGTACTAAATCCACACAAATAGTTAGGAATTAAGCATTTAACTACACTATTTGACACTGATCTGATGGGGTGGGGGGGGAAATCAATACAGCATAGTATCACGATATTTTGCGTGCCAATATTGAATCAATACATGGACGTCAAGTATTGATCTTTGATTGTATAAACTGTTAACCTCTTAACAATGCAACGGCCCGCCAGTGGACACTATTCTGTCTTTCAGAGGTCGTAGCAGGCTCAGTCTTAAAACTGGAGCGAAGATGGTAGACTGGTATTATATGAAAATAAAAAAACCTAAGGAATCTATTGGTACCAATCATGTCATGTTAGCTTGTTGGGAAGAACTCTAAATAACGCTCCAAAATTATGCTAAATTTTTGTGAGGAAAAACTGGCATGGCCATTTTCAAAAGGGGTCCCTTGACCTCTGACCTCAAGATATGTGAATGAAAACTCAGACATGAACAGAGTGAAAACTTTATCTCATTAGATAGAACAGGTGTTGACAAACTACATAATTTGCACTTGAAAAAAGGTAATAAGTAAGGGATATTGTACAGCGAGCCGGTCATTGTTGTTAATGAATCCCAGACAGGGAGATGCTGCACCCCGACGCAGAGGTGTCTCATCGCCCTCAAGGGGATTCTTTCACAACAATGACCCGCAAGCTGTACATTATCCCACTTATTACACGGCTACTTACTTAAGAAATCAATAATTTCACACAAAAACTGTCCGCCAGAGTCCGACATCAGAACTACGCCCATAGCAACGGTCTGTTATACATAGCAACGGTCTGCTATAAAGAAATTACAGACCGCAGAACGCCGTGACTGACCAATCAGAATCGAGTATTCAACACAGCCGTGAAAAAAAACATTTTTTTCTTCACAAAATGTGGGATAAAGGTATTCCAGTATGTTTTAGTGACATTTTAAGAGTTTTAAGCACATTTTGATGACTATTGGGATAATCTTTTGAATCGCAATTATTTTGGCCAGAGCTCCATAACAGGGGTTAACATTAAATAGAGATGCGTAAACAAGGATAAGCTCATGACCACTTTCTGCCCGGTAACTGAGCTTACTAAGTACTATATCATGATGGAGGGAGGAGAGCCTTAAGAACCACAAGAATTTAAAGACCATATGTTATTTCTTTTTAATCCAATGAGGTCAGGAAAGGTGTCAGGCGAGGACACATTTTCTCAAATAAGATTGGATTTATAAAACCAATGAATGAGAGCGAGAACACGAGTTGCAGCTGATGGAGAGAGGGAGGAATGATGGATGGGAGGGGGGTGTTAAATTCTTTCAGATTTCTTTGTCTTTCACTGGTGATTATGTGTTCCAGCGTGACCTTCGCCATGCAGCCACGAGACTGGACCACCAGGCGTCTGAGAAGAAAAAGGCAGAAATAGATAGAGAGATGGAGAGTACAGGAGTACTAACCCTAACCAGGGACAGATGAGAGAGAGGAAGACGAAAGAGACAAGCAAGAAATTCAGGGACTATGGCTGATGCCATCATGGTAGCCAGCCAACCGACCAGCAAGCCAAAACCAATAAGCTTGTTAGCCCTGCTGGCCCTTCTAAGTCTGCTGATAAACATGATGATGGGTTCACGGACCTCTGCGCTAAATGGATTGTGGATTTAACACTTTAAATCTGAACTCAGAAACAACTAATAATGCATTTTCACTGCTGACCTTTTGACACATCAAAACAGGTAAACAACAATGACGTTAATAAAGGCTGCAGTCCATTTACTGTAAGTGTAACAAAACCTGTTTCACAGAGATATTTTTAGACTGGTCTGTAGCGTTGGGGCCAGACATAATTGTGCTTTTAAATTAGTCTGATAGACTTCTACAGTTTCACGAGTTTTGGTACGTCATTGACACCTGACGACCAGTGGCGCCAAAAGACAAAGAGAAGAGCAAAACATGGTTCATGATTTGTGGTTTGTTAACATTGTTGTGGAGGGAGCAATGAGAAAGGAAAGAGTTATTAGAGGTAATAATGTGTTGGAATTAGGGTTGGGCGATGGACAATGGCCTTGTTAATTGGCCTAAAATATGCAGCGGTGAGAACAGCGCCAGTCGTTTTCATTTACCAAAAGAAACTATTCTGAGCATGACTGACGAGTTCGCAAAAGCACTGAACCCTGAGAGAGGTTTTTCCACTAAAATTGTTTTTGTATTGTTACACTCTTTGCTGAATTTTCCGAGTAAAATGTCCTTATAACTGTTCAATACTTCTAGAAATGATCTGAAGCCAGACTATTAGTTAAATCTTAGCCAAAGTCACATCAATCTTTGACCCCCCTTTTACGCCTTGCATTAAAATTAGGGCTGTCAAAGTTAACGCGATAACGCAAATTCGTTTTAACACCACTAATTTCTTTAACACAATCAATCTTTCATAGGTAGTAGCGGGCTCAGTTTTAAAGCTAGAGTGAAGATACTGGTATGGCTGCATGAAGACACTATTGCCTACAACTCTTACTGTGTTAGGAAATACTCAAACAGTACATAGTGGACTCTTCCTATAGGACAGAACAGTCAAAAACCATAGCTAATAGAACAGATAACTCTGAGGGCATTGCATTGACTCAAAGGGAAACAAAATATGCACATAGATCTCAGTCAAGAGGCACCACTCTTTCTTACGACATTAAGGATTTAAGCTACTTGCTGTATAGGATTAAAATTGTTCTACTGACCTTTTGTGAACCGTTACATTGTTTACTTACTCACAATGTATAGTATATGTAGTGCTAGACCCTCCATTAAATACCACTGAGGTGCCAATAACACAAGCCACTAGAAACGTATCCCAAATCTTTAAATCCGTCAGCATAAAATGGACGAAAAGGGCATGACACATGCACAAATACTGGACTATGACTTCACTTCTGTACTCAAGTCTCCCACAGGACCTGAAAGACATCATTCCTATTGTCCCCGATCAAACAGAAACAGAGAGGAAGCCGTTTTTGAAAAGGTGGAAGTGGTCGGGTGTTGAGCACTGACGGAGAAAAGCATCTATTAGCGGGAAAGGGAAAGCAATGTTGCCATGCACGGTTATATCACCAACGTCTGCAGTGCAATTCCTCCTGTATGTGTGTGTCAAACACAGAAAAACACAGCATGTCTATGTGTGTGTGCAGTGGGGAGAGAGACTGTGGCTGTGTGTTGCTGGGCAGTGCTCACACCGGTGTCTAAAATCTCTAGCTGACCAAGACAAGCTGTCACACTCTAATAAGCTCTGCATTCCTGCCTTGATCTGGCCTAAATACTTACTTTGAAAATATTAACATTTAGATTTCATGTTGATGTTTCCACTAAAAGTTGCAAACACCTAAATAAACCGGGCTGCAAATTTCTAACAGCCCTGTACTCTGTGTGTGGCTTTTAGTTAAACAATTAATGCTTAATGATACACACACCCATGCACAGAAAATGCAACAAGGTCAATAAGAGTGTATTAATGATATGCTCCTCTATATTGAAAAAAACATTTTAGTAATATGTATCCTCCCTTGTCAACCATTAACCAGGAACTGCATCATGCCTGGCAGCTTTAAAACTGAACACAGGCCTCTGCCAATGATAAACTTCTTATTACTTTCAAGTAGCTTCTGAGAAGAAGACAATTTCTTTTGTATTAAGGACCCCCGGGGGGCTGCAATATGATCTAGTCCTACTGAGTTTAACTGTAATTCCTCCATCCACACTAAAATAGTACAAGGCTGCAGGCGATGGGAGTTTTGTTTCATTGTAGGTGTGTTGGGTCTAAAAATGGGGCGTGCAAATTAATTCATCATTACAGCAGCATATCGTTTTCAGTCTATGGTATGTCTATTAAAATCTGAGAACATACTGATCTGGTTCAAAGTCGGATGTGGAATGATAATAAAAAGGACAATTATATAATTACCGGGAACTGGATACCAAACTGAACGCTGTCAAAGTGCCATGATGTCACACACTGTTCTATACAGGAAATAAATCATCAACACGTTGCGTTTTTTAGTAAGTCCAAAACCTTGGTATGAAACCAATAGTACGCAAATTGCATACTATTTCTGGTGAAATATTACAGTAAGCAAACGCTGGACACTACGGCGGCATAAATATCCCACAATGCAAAGCGGTAGTGACAACAATGTTCATAACAGACGTTGACGGAAAGCTCTGTAACATCAATAACGCTTCAATTTAAGTGCAAGTATAAGATTTCACTTCGCTAGGCGTAATATAGTTTTTACATTAATTCAGATTCTTGCAAATCATCGTTTTGGTCACATGAGGTTGGCACGGGTTACCATGGTTACCTGTCCCCAACCAGCAAGGAGGCTCTCAGGAAGTGACGACGTAAATTACAGCTCAGTGCGTTTGAAAAGATACATACTAGTGTTTATTAGGGCTGTCAACGAATACTTTAAAATCAAATATATATTTGAATAATAAAATTAAAAAAAACATATTCAAATTTGAAAATTAATATTTGTTAATATAAAAAAAAAAAAAAAAAAAAACGCAGCTGTCTGCCTCGTGCGCACTGAATGCACCACATGACGGGAGTCACACAACATCACTTAATTTAATTGAAAATGAAATGTAACGTCAGGTCAAGGTGAACAAGGAATAATTCAACAACAACAACAACAACCGTAATGATGGAGAGAACTCGACCGCAGAGAAAGTGACACCGTGTCCTAACAGGAAGCTCTACGTTACGTCATGTAAACAAATCATGTACTTATCAGATGTGCGCTCAAGATCAGACTGGAGACGCAACCACTTAAAAGATGGGTGAGTAGTACTTGTCACCATCCGACGTTTGTACTTTTTAAACAGAAAACACATGTTTTATATTGTGATATTTACCGGAAATGACTTCCAGGCGATCTTTGTCCAGTGTATGCCATTTCGGACACAGCCATAATGCATCAAACAATGTATTTTGCACCTTTGCGGAGGGAATACCATCCTTTTGTGCAAACTTTTCTTGATATAGGCGGTAACTTCTGATGTCAGCAGAGAGATGACCCATGCCTGACACACACCCAACCTCAAGGCTCACATGTTTCGCTGGCTCAAAGCAGTGACAGCATCTGACAACAACGCAAAAGTCTACCTTATTCAAAGCAAATGTGTGAAACCACCACCAACAACAACGAGGGAGCCACAGTGACAAAAGACGTACAGGGCGAGGAATGTATGAAAGGAGGAAAAACACCGAAAGTGAGAAAGAAGAGACGGCCCGGCAGGAAGCTGAGGACAAACACCACAGGAAAAAACACACACACACACACACACACAATAACATTTGACCCACTTCCTGTTCAAAGGTGGGAAAAGTCTCAAAAGGCTCCGTCAATACGGAAACATGTTATCCTTAAAAAAAAACATCTATTGTTCTTGGGTCCCCAGTGTCTCCTACAGCTCAGGCCTCATCTCTCAAGAGACCCTAAAGACAAACTGTCTGCAAACCAGAGATGATGTAGACATGAATTCACCACTTTGTACCGCAGAGCCCCGAGGCACTTCATCATCAGAGAGTCCCTACCAGTTAGATGAGCCCGTGGCATCTCATGCCTATAGCTGCCTGTGCCCTGCCAGGCTGCAGTAACCATCGCTGTCCTGTTACATAACCAGCTGTGGTCCGACCAGCTGACCACAGACACATAACAGACGCAGGAATTCACCCATGGTGGCCCCCGAGCTGGTACTGCAGCAGGCATGATGACACTGCATGACTTCACAAGGAACACATGAGGTTTAGCATAGAGGACAAGACCTCCCAGAGAGACACTTAATCTCACAGTGACTTCTATCTCATGATTAAGGGTCTGTACTCACTCACCAAAACTGTACATTTTTTATCATATGTACCATATAATGTCTATAAAGATGGACAACATGACAGTTCCCCAAAAGTGAAGCCAAAACATCTGGATCGCCCCCTGGTGGCTGGCTGCAGTATAGGTCATAAACCCTGCCCCCTCCATGTTAGCAAATGGGACATGGGATAAACTAAAAAGTAAAAGTACACGTAAAATAAATACAAACAATCTACGGTTTGAACCAATGAACAGATCAAACAAAGACAATGAAGCAGATGCTAATATCTGATCAAATACTGGTTAGATGAAAAGACTACATGAAGACAAATTTCATGAATAAACAAAGTGATTTAGCACCATTAATGAGAGCACATAAGGGGCATCAGTTTGTGTTTCATATAATGTCGACATGAAATAAAGCTAAGCAAAGAAGTCCTACTGCAAAAGAGAACAATGAAGTCCTTGTGCGAGCTGTTATATATATATATATATACACATTTGCCCCTTCATTGTTACTCATGGAATGTATTAATGCTGGTGAAATCCGTGGCAAAAGCTGTTAATGGACTTATCACACCTTACACAGACTGGTGTGGCATGAAGGCCATAAGATATGACCTGGTTCTTTCTCCTGTTTTTCCCAATTTGAATAAGGTGACTGCTGTTCTGCTCCTTGAGGATCTCATTGTTTAACATGGGAAACAGCACTGAAAAGTAAGATCATTATAAAAAGACAATTTGGAGATAGTCGCAAAATGTGTGCCACCCTGTGTAATATGGCAACTTAAAGAAAGCTTCTTTTTTACTGTATTTAAATCAGTCTTTGATGTTCAACACATTTAGTAATGAAGCTGTGGTGTATCCACTTTCCTTCAGCCTGCCTCTAACTTCTTCTTCTATACGGATACTGAGATAATGCAGTGGTAATTATCACAATATTCCTTTTGTCTTTACTGTCTACGGCTCTGCAGAGGAAAAGGTAGATGTTTATTGATGTATTTTTAGCCATGCCAGCAGCAGATATCCAGTGAAATATCTCAACATCTATGAGATGGTTTGGGACAAAATTTTGTGCAGACATCCATGGTTCCCAAAGGATGCATCCTTACAACTTTGGTGATAACACAAAATCTGGTCCTCGAGAAAGAGGAGAAAGTGACAGTGAGGCTCAACTTGTCTGACAGACAATTAAAAAAAAACATATAATAAAACAATATACTATCTGTACTGGGTAAGCATGGTGACAATATCGATCAGCAGGCCAAACACCTGACACTTTATGGCACCTCTATGCCTTATCACTGGTTTGGGTGTTTGGCAGAGGCACATGGAAAGGAATGTGCTTGATAAGCAGCTAGCAGGTAAAACAAACAGGTTTCAGTACACAGCTCTCAGTTTCATGGCCTAAAACAAAATATGCAAATCGTATTCAAACGTTCAAACTTCCATCTCCTTATGTAATGATGTTTACCTCCCACACCTCAGACCACAGAGAGTATTCAATCATCATGTCAGGTGAGTAGTTATTACGCAATGGCATCACTAGTTCTCTAGTTTCCAGTTCGACCAATAGCAAGGCTCGTTCACACACAACACTAAGCCTAACTGCTTTTGAAGTCTGCGACACTCATTTAAAATATTGACATTTGTGCTCAAAAAGTTGTTGAGTTCACTGCTGTATTCAACCATCACTTATATAACAGATACTTGTCTGTGTAATGTTCTCACCAGTAATTTATTGCCCTGTGCAGACGGCAGGTAAAGATAAGACAAGAAGTGGATAGCCTGCAGGACACTTCCTGGTAGATGAAACAGCTGTGCATACAGGAAGATCACAGGAGTACAAACCTGTGGGGGTACATTCAATATAGCAAACTGGTGACTGGTTGCAGAGGGATATTAGTTTAAAAGGAAAGTTATGATTTTCTACAAGTAGGGCTGCAATTGACAATTATTTTCATAATCGACTGATCTGCAGTTTATCTTCTTGATTAATTGTTTGGTCTAAAAAGTTCCCAGAGTCCAAGGAGACGTCTTCAAATGTCTTGTTTTGTCTGGCCAAAAGTCAAAAACCCCAAAGATATTCAGTTTAATATCATAGAGGACAAAGAAAACCAGAAAATATTCACATTTGAGAACCTGGAACCCTTTTGACAAATAGGCATGGACGTCACACTCAGTAAGACATCCTGATTATTTCCTATCATGAGGCTTTATTATATCGCAAGGACAAAGTTTGAGTTTCAATACCCATTATATAATGACATTAGATATGTAATCCTGCAGTGAGGGGAATATGCACGAGAAGAAGTGCCAGATTAATAACGTGCCAAGGGTGATTTTTTTGCAGAGACGCCTAAGCACCAATCATGAACGCATGAATTGCCAATAAGTGTTTAGCAATAGCACTGAGTGACAGAGTACGCCTTAGTTGTTCAACTCATCTGATTTCACTAAGTGTTCTCCAGACATTTCATCCATTTAGCTGCAACAGATAGAAGTGTTATGTCTATAGCCTTGGGTTATTTAGATATTATACACCAACATCTTTCATGGGAATACACACAAAACCGTATCCCTATCCTTCTGCAGTCAAAATCCTAAATCCTTACATCAACACAATATCCTATTCACTTTGAGACAACATAATTAGAAGTGGGTGTTTTCCCCTCCTGTAATCATGCGATCTCCTGGAGTGGCCAAAGTCAGGTTACAGTACTAAATGACCCGCTGAGCTCCAACACAACAGCATTCCTCGTACGGCCTTACTGCTCCTCTAGACCCATCTAATATGAGGCAATTACAGCCAATGAATGGACATTTTTAGACTGTAATGGAAGCTATACAGGGACCAGTTCTGAAGGGGAAAAAACAGTCTCTAACAATAAGTAAATACACTCCCATACTGCTACCAAAAAACACTGCAAGATGTAGGCATCAAGCAAAGTGACAGTCCACAAAATACTGACCACACTACCATCCTTTGCTTTAGTTAATGGCCCTGCACACCCCTACAGGTGTTTCCAGTTACCTTCACTGATTAGAGTCCAGCTCAGGAGAAGGTGCGTGCATCCACGCTGGAAACTATGAGAGGTTATCGGACTCCATGCACTGATAATGCTGCGGTTGCAATGGATTTTGTCCCTCATAAGACAGTGTGACGTGTCACAGTAGGGAAAGCACAGGTGGGACTAATAAAATGAATGATGGCTGAATTTCATTTAGCCGCTTTGATCAAACACAGCCTATTCTTGAGAGGAGGTCTGGTCAGTCAAATAAAAAAAGAATTTAAGGCCTTAAAAGGAATTATGTTGATCCTTCCTCCATGCTATTTTTTTTAACAATACATTTCAGCCATGCATGCATCCATGTGCTCATTTTAATGGGTCACATTCACCCAAATTCTACCCTGACGTCAGACCAAAAGGCTTATTGACAGAAGGAGTCATTCATGCATGGAGCTCCTGCTGTTACATGGGCCTGTCTGTGGCTTCATGTCTGGTGAGGGAAGGAGAAACAGGCAAAAACAAAAAGAAATACGAGGATAAATAGGATAAAAAGGTGTGAGAAACTGGGTCACTGTCCACACTATCTAATATGGCGTGATGAAAGTGAACAGACATGCCTTTAATCTCTCCTTTTTGTACCCGCCAGGATGCTTTAAGCGGCATGAAAAGGACAGTCCGGATACACGACACGCTGCCTTGTAGAGCAGCAGCGGCAGGACAACAAGGAAACATTTGCTCAGTGTTGCGCCAGAGATTTGAATTGCAAAAGAGTCTGCCAGCGTGTGAGGGCGAATGGTTAATATTCACTTCCCCCACTGACCCCAACATGGCTGCTGCTGGAGTCAACAACGGATCTGAGCCAAGTGCATTATAATCGAATTGAGGACAGACAATGAGTGAAATAAAGCAGCACACATTTACATTTACAGATAAAGCCACATTTTTGTTTTGAGTGTGTAAATTATTTCATCCCATTTAACTGTTCTTTAAAATCCAGTAATTTATTGTCCTTCAAAGCCTAGTTTCAAATCTCACTCCGTCTCTTTTACCTCTTTATACACGTCTGTCTCCATCTCATTCCACAGACACAGACAAAGTTGTGAAATGTTGCGTCGCCTCCACATTGTCGAAAGCAGCTACATATTCAGCCATGACATTGAGAAATCTTTTAGATAACACTAAGCTACGCTTTCTGCACTCCAACACAACAAACTCTGACAACACCGCTGTCAACATGGCCACTCTCTCTCACGTTTCCACTGTTCCACTGTCTTCCGGCAACAGGTCACATGACACAATGACGAATGGAAAGCGAAAGGTAAGTAAAAGTGTTTAATTTCTCTGTAGGGTCCTTTCCATAATGTTGTCAGACAATTATAATAACAATCTGAGCCAGTCAGTAGGCAAAAATAAGCATTTTAGTGGACGTAAACCAACAGTACCAGGTGGCCCCAAATGATTACATTACAGCTCGTTTAGTAGCTGACGGCTGCAGTGTTCTCCCTCAATACTGAACCAATTTCATAAATTCTTTAGTCACTTAGATGCAGAAACATGAGAAAGTATAGTCCAGGTTGAAAAATACCATAGTTATCCTTTATCTGATTGGTCCAGAGCTGACCACAGCAAACATTTTGCCTCCCACCTTGTGAGGCATAATTTGATATGGAAAAAAAAAAAAAACACACAAAATAACAGATGGCTGGATCACATCCCTCAAGGTATCCGATTTTGCCAAACCTGCTATTTCTGACAGCCTGAGCTGTTTAATTTATGTGCAAAGCTGATGATACATCCTCAGTGAAGTGGACTTTGTTGGATCAAGCTCAATTTATTGCTTTAATGCAGTTAAAAATGTGTCCAAGTTTTAGGCGGACTGTGTCTTTGGTTTCCTCACATACAAAAACAAACGTCACCGAATGTTGTCCAAAAGCTATCAGGGACAAAAGAACACCACTACAAGCAGAATTTAAATTTCTAGATGAAGAGCCTTTGTATTACCCATCATAACTATAAAAAGTCTTAATATGGGCCCTTTAAAACTAAGGGAAAGTTTGAGTAAGTTGAGTCTCTTTGAGCCAAACATCTGACTAGCAAGGAATTTATCTCCTCTCTGCTTCTCACTCGCTCCACATCAAATCTACGGGGAGGATTTGGCTGTAAAATGAACCTAGAATAAATTTGATTTAGTGGACAGCTTAGCGCTAGAAAAGCAAAACTGCAGCTTTAAATTTTAGGGTGCAAAGATCTCAGCTTTCGACATGTTCCTCAATGGCTTTTCCATGCCCACATGCTTATAAACCAGTGCTGCTACATTTTTAAAAACCACAAAAGATCTTTCTGGCATTAAAGCGCCAACAGCTTTCGACATTTAATTAATCTGTTCCAGGTGGAGTGAGCATTTAGCCAGTGTTGTCATTATGCAGGCCGTTATGAAGCAGATGATCAATGTAACACAGCCAACATTTTTTTTCCCTGAACAGGCTGATAAGTCTCTCAACCTGAGTAATCCTGGGTAAGCGTTTCTCCTCTGAGAAGTTTGCTTTATGCTGCAGAAAGCTAAATAATGAAAATAATGTAACAATGAAAAAGAAAATTATTATTTTATCCGGAACACAGCGGCTCTCTTTGTTAGCTCGCAGCGCTATTACCATGTGGGTTGTGATTTACAACATATTTCGGAGCTCTATTGAAGGAACAAAGTATGCCTATTTGTGCTGATGATAACAGAGTCCCACCTACACCCCAGGCTATAGACTGCAGGCTGTAGATGTCCCATTATATCATCAACGCCTCGGCAGAGATGAAACACTGTTAACTTTTAATTGTTCTGCTTTTGAAACATATGCAGTAACCTAATAGTACTGATCATCACGCTCAGGAGTCAAGTGATTTCTAATCTCCATTGTGTTCTCCAGCATTGAGTCTGCTGCCACCGTGGTTAATTTTTGGGGGAGCTGATCACAATGGGCTCCTTTTTACTGCTGGCAGCGCAGGTTTCCTACCTCAGAGCAGGGGAGGAAGAGAGGGGGATCAGAGGAGGAAAGGGGGGGGGGTTAAGGCTGTAAAATAAATTACACAGAGATTAAACTTCACCAGAAAACAGCGCAACACACTCTGGACTTTGTAACCTGGGAGAAAAAAATGGCGTGGTAGTCAGATGTGGTGCTGCCTGAGGATGTATTGATGTGACTATTGGGGGGAACAGGGAGGAGGAATTCAGTATTTTTACTTCAACTATTATTTAGCTTTTTCTACACTGGCAATTATATACTGTATATATATTATATTTTCTATTAAATGTAAAAAAAATTTTTTAAAAAGGCCCATGGCAAGTTCTCTGAGACCAAGGATATGTCCTCAAATGTCTTGTTTTGTCCAAAGCCCAAAGATATTCAGTTCACAATGATATAAAAAGAAATCCTCTCATTTAAGAGGCTTGTTGGAAGTCAAAATTTAAAACAAATGGGTTTGAAATTATAACTTTTATAACTTTAAGGCTGCAACTAAAGATTATTTTCATAATCTATTAATCAATTATTTTTAATTAATAGATTATTTTTTGGATTAATTGTCTATTAAATGTAAAATAAATAGTGAAAAAAGGCCCATCTTCTCAGAGACCAAAGATACACCCTCAAATGTCATACACTGTTTTATTTCCGCAACTTAGACTGAAAATATAAGTGAGTCACAACAAGGTGTCGAAGCCATTCCAGCTCTGACTGGACACACATAAAAAAAAAGACATCAAGCCTCTACTTCCAGCCATGTCAGACGGCTGTAAATGCCTCTTTTATTAGTCAATATCACAGCCACATTACTGCGTCCGTGGCCGCCTCAAGTCTCGGTGACAGCCCCTCACCCACACCTTTTCATCAGGGGCTATGAAACCTGAGAAGGCCCCCCAGCAGACCTGTTAACATGGCGTATTATGGAGGTACAGTACACACACCAACTGTCAAGCAGACACAAAGGATGAAGGGTTGCTCTGTGGTCTAAACTGCAGTGAAACGGCAACCTCTCTTCCTCTCTGTATAGATGCCTTATTTGATGCATCAGTGACCCTGATTATCTCAACATCAACATTTCAAAACTTTAAAGTCATAATCTTACAATCACTTAAAAAGGTAAAGGTGGTTTCACATTATTCAACAGGTGCAATGTGCCACTCACACACATACCCTCATGATATATGACACTGCTACATCCCAATGAGGGTCCTATAGGGCCATACAATAGTGTAGGTGTGGTCCTGTCAGATAACCAGAATAGGAAGACAGACACACATAACCATACACACTTTCCAGCCTGCCCTCAGGGGGTCTCGTATTAGCCAACGATAACCCTCCTTCAGCCATTTGTCTCCTTCTCGTCTATCTGCTCTATAGGACCTGAAGAGGCCTCTCTGTTCCCCTGACAAAAGAAAGAGGATCTGACAATAACTCACAACTGTAGACCAGTCAGTGGTCAAACCCAGGTAAAAATACAAAAGCCCCCCGGCCCTGCCTGCAGAAGAGAAAAGAGCTCTGAAGTAACAAATGACGAGAAGAAAAACTAGACAAAAGGTGAGGAAAGAGAGCTCGGAAGGCTGTGAATGTTTTGGTGACTTCAATCAATTGTGCAGGAGGGTGTTTTGCACTTCTAGGCCAATAACTGACAGCAAAAAAACAACAACTGACTTGTAAAAGAGTAGGAAGTAGCTAAAACCTGCATCAACTTAAACTTTTAAGTTAATATGATTTTTAGCAGCAAGTTGCATGTTTACTCATCCAGCAGTCACGGAGAAACATTAGTATTCATTTGGAGTCGTGTTTCTGGTCACCTGAGGAATTTAAGTCCAATATTCACTCTCCTTTTAGCTGTTTTGCTCTTCACAAACTCCTGAGGGAAATATCTGGCTCTTTAGCATAGACTGTTAATAAGAAGTGGATGTAACTGGACCAAAACTGTAAAGCTTCAGACCAGAATGACAAAGCAATGAGCTGAAAAACATTAAAACGCTCTGGGAAACTGCAGAGTCTGAAGATAATTCTCTATTTGGGTTTGCCATTTTGAGCAACCCCCTATCACAATTCACATTGTATATATTAATTTGAGCTATAGTTGATATAGAAATATCGATAATAGCAGTTATCGCAGCCAATCCAAAATCTCAGCTTTTGAGTCACAACTTCAAAAGAACTTTTGAATCCTCCACTTCTAAGTTCTGTCATTATTAGCAAGTTAAAGTGTAATTAAATGTTCAAATGTGATTATTTATCATCATTACAGCTACTTTTAGCCAAGCAGTTTAATCAAAAAACTAATTTTACCTATTTAAAAGAAAGCCAGCGTAGGTTACATGACTACCAGACCTACTAACTATCAATCTATCTCATCATTATCATTAATAGACTTCAGAGAAATCCTTTTCAGACAATGCAAATGCCACGGTGACCTGACCTGTATACAAAAGCCCCATAATACGTTAGAGGAAAGTCTTTACTGTGATTATGGATATGCCGGTCATGCAAACGGTTCTTATACTGAGCCGCAACACCTTCCTTCACATCTACTACCACAAAAAAAACACAGTTAGCTCAAGTTCTACCACAATGATGTAATGTTAAAGTAATACTTACTTATCAGTGAAGCTATTCAACATCAAGGTATTTCCCTATTAATGTTTCCACTCGCAGCATACCTGCTAGTTATATCAACCTCACATTTTCCTCCTATTATTTCCCATTACTTATTAATCCAGTGGGGACATTTTAACTTGAATATGGCATCTTAAACAGACCTCTCTCTTCCTCTTCTGTGCTCTGACTCCAGAGAATCAAATCTTTCACCCTGATCTTCTTATCAGCGCTTGAAGAGACCTTCCTGCAATGATGTCATACAACCTCAGCGAACCTGAATACCTGTATGTTACGATCACCCGCTAAAACGTGCATCCATCAATCATCTTATCAATAGGTCAATTGTTTGAAAACAGAGCATGACGTCAGGATGACTTTCATGAACCGGAACGCCTCACCTTAGGCTAACTAGCCTCCATGCAAACAGTTTGATTATTACGTTGTAGCATCACCATGATATACCAAACTGCTCAAATATAAAGGTACTTCTGCATGACATAATGTCCTGAGCTTATCTCTAATGTCATCCTGAACAGTCTAACTTTATTACCCATTAAACCCTTGATAATAAAGTTGGTTAGCCAAGTATTTTTCACGTTGTCGCTCTACCTTACAAGCACAATCTCATTATTTTGGGGCTAAAATGTATCCCTTGTTATTCCTGTTGATTAAATCTTCCATTCTTACTAAAACATTGCATATAAAAACCTGCTGGTACTTGATCACATCAGCTGATTTACATCTAAATAACGCTAAATCACATGTTAGTGGTTTGTTAATATCATTAAAAATCCTCTCTGATTACAGCCAGTCTGAGTAAATCACTTTACCATTGAATTCCCCCGTCCCTCAGAATGACTCATTCACAGCCATTTCCTCGACGCGTTTATTTTCCTGAAACTAACAATGCCAGTGAAAGCCTCACTTAGAGGCTGGAATCACACTTCCATTACGGGAAAATGTAAACATCACAGGTAAGAAAGAATGACGGAAACCAACCGTTAAATGATTTATAACTCTAACACCTTCCTGCTACATCATTGTCCATTATCTCACCCTGACACCTTCCCTGGATTTCAAAAGGAACACTATACAGAGTGATAATGATTCAATTACAGCAGGATTAGGTCATTTGGATGAAGGCTTCTCCACCTTTTAGCTGCTTTATTTCTGGGTTTTTTTTTATCTGAAATAAAGTATCAATTGCCGCAAGACATTTTACGACATTATCTTGGGCTTTGGGAAACACTGATCAACATTTTTCACCATTTTATAGACCAAACAACTAATCGATTAATAAAGAAAATAATCAACAAATTAATCGACAATCAGAATACTCGTGAGTTGCAACCTTAAATCCTACCATTTCATTTCAGATCACTTTCAGCAACAATTTCACAAACTAGATTTTTAGCATTTTTTGGGCTAGAGCCTCCCCATCTGAACTTCATCTAACCTTACTCACGTAGCCAAACCAGTTAGTTCATCCTTGCAGAGGTGGGCTGTGTGAAAGGTCACTGAAAGAATGTAAACATAAGAGTAAAAACCAAACACGCCAAGAGTAATTTTCCACTGTTAAAAGAACAACCAGACCTATGAAGTCAAACGACAAAACACCACAAGCAGCTCCGAACCTCTAACTATTGCTATTTATTTGAGTCCGAAATGCCCTAAAATTACTGCACTAAAATTAAAATTCACTCTATTTTGTTGAACTGCTTTTTCTGCAGCACACCATTGATACTGTTCACACATTTAGAGGGAGAAGGAAAGAGAGAAAGATCATGTTTCAACACCCAGGGTAAGTTTACATGTATGGCCCATGGCTTTGTGACCCTACTCTATTTTATAGCCTTGCCCTTCTATTTGCTTCCATCTTTTGTTTCCGGCTTCCTTTCTTCTTTAATCTTCCTGCAAACACACACCACCACGATATGATACATACACACCTACATGCAATGATCACCAAATGTGTTTATTGCCACGTGTGAATGTTTTGGCCTCGTGTCAACTTATCATGCAAGTGTGTCGCTGAGTACAACCATGCATTGGTGCAAGACTGTCCAAGTAGTGCAATATTAGATGAGTTTTGGATCAACAGGTGTGTAGAAGGTGGATGCATGCTTTTGGGTGTGCGTGCCTCTGTGCACACGAGTTGTCTGTATAGAGAGGACAAGTCCTGCCCCTTCCAGTGTACCACCATGGTCCGAAATAACATCCCATGGTGGTCCACCGGAAGAGGAGAGACTTTGCCTCTCTATTAGATGAGTTTTGGATCAACAGGTGTGTAGACGTTGGATGCATGCTTTTGGGTTTGCGTTCCTCTGTGTGCCACTATGAGTTGTCTGAATGTACGCATGCCTTACACCTACTTGCACATCTACTCTGCACAAACGTCTGTGTGAAGTGTCTCCAGGTCAGACTCTGTGGGTGCAGCGGAGTCGACCCAGGTCAGCAGCCTGAGCACAGGGCGTCCAGCAGCACCACCACACAGAGAGCCCAGTGTGCTCCTCCTGCTCCCACCATCTGACCAATGCACTGCATGAGTGCTTCAGTTTCAGCCACAGCACAAAACACCAGTGTCTGGTTTCCACCCAGAGCACCAACACTGCCACAGCCCGCGGCGCCTTTTGTTCCCACTTTAAATAAAACATAGTCCAGTCATTAGGTAGAAAGGCCCTCCTGTGCATAATTTAGGTGGACAGGTATCAATTTGAGGCGAGGAGATAAGGTTATGGTAGGACAATAGTGTGTTGTTCTCACAATACTCAGATTGCATACGTAATGAGCAACACAGAAAGTATGAAAATGGCAATTATATGTGGTGATAATAGTAGTTTGGGTTGTCTCCATTCCACAGTGTCCATTACAGGGCTGCAATTAACCATCATTATTTCATCATTAATTAATCTGTTATTTTCCCAGGGCCCAAGGTGACGTTAAATTGCTTTTAACAGTCCCAATAACCCAAAGATAATTTAGTTTTACTAAAATATAATCCATTAGAAACTATTATGAGCATCTGAACGTGTATAGCTAAAGATAAAAACATTAAAAACTTATTAGATGAGGAAGCCAACTACAATCTTAGTTAGAAGGTTTCCAACACAACAATAAAGACATTTTAATGATATTTTTTAAAGATTACAAAACTAACAATACTACTATCTACTAAGTCAGATATTACAGAATAAATGCATTGAACTGATAATGCAATGCTGCGTTCAAAGACACAATCAACCACTATGACCACCAACAAGGACTATAGCTCACTGCTCCTAAACAGAACTGTTAGGGAGCTGGGGGGTGTTCTTCTTTGAGGTATTTATTTATTTTGTCTTATCTTTTATTTTATTTGTTTTCCTTGTTAGATAAGTGAAATACATGAAATGTCATGTCTCTCTTTCTTTGAAATTCTGACTAAACATTTCATTGTATAATTGAATTATTAATATTGTTAGTCTGTCTGTATGTGTATATATGTCTATATGTAAAATTCAATAATAATAGAGTAAAAAAAAAAACAACCAAAAAAACAACTTACAAAACTAACAATATACCTACTAAGTCAGATATTACAGAATAAATGCATTGAACTGTTAATGCAATGCTGCGTTCAAAGACACAATCAACCACTATGACCACTAACAAGGACTATAGCTACCTGCTCCTAAACAGAACTGTTAGGGAGCAGATAGCTTGTTAAATGATGTTTATTTTATACCCAACAAGCATTAAAACTTTTCAAAACTACCCTTATAAAGATATGTTCCATATAACAGAGTTTCATGAAGCTATTTTACAGTAAATATGAGCAACAGGTTGACAGTACACAACCGAAACTGAGCAGCCACACTGATACTAGACGCACCTGCTGGTGTCGCCTTCACGTACCTGCTGGTTCACTTCGCTGTATATTCAACTTGTAGTCCTTGTTTCTCTCTCTGTGTTTCCTCTTAAATAAAATGCATAAACTAACAGACTAAATTCACTTTCTTGTAGCTGGTTAACGTGCCTCGTCGCTCCTTGGTAATGAGCTTTTCCTTTTTTCCTCCTCTCGCAGTGAGCTCACCTTATTCCCTGGAGAGAGGAGAGAGCAGCGGATGAAAGGTAACAGAGGACCGTGTCGACCAATCAGATGCGGCGGTGGGCGGGCTCTTTGGGAATACTCGACACCCTATTGGTCAGGCAGTGAAAACAGGGGATTTCTCTGTATTGTTATGTTTCTTTAGTTCACTGGAAAAAGGCAACACATTGCTTACTGGAAGAGACATCTAGTATAAATGAATAGTCTAAGTATTCATTAAAAATTATACTTTTACATTCTTTTATTTGTTTTTATCTTATGCACTTTGTGCTCTTTTATCTTGCTTTTATATATGTAAAGCACTTTGAATTGCCTTTGTGTATGAAATGTGCTATATAAATAAACTTGCCTTGCCTTAATGCTGTCAGGAAAAATCTTTTAAATATGATAAGTAATAGACCCTCAGAAGGGAAGGGATTCTTGTTTTTGAAAATCTTTTTTTTATTATTTATTATTTATTTTCTATATATTTATTTTCTGTTCATGTGTATCTTCATTTTGTTAGAGGTGCCATTTCACTGTTCAATTGTATGATTGATACTGTGAAGCTGTATATTGATTTTGGCCCTGTAAGAAAGGGAAAAGTTAAGAGAGAACGGGTGGGTGTGTGGGGTATGTTATGTTTATTAAAGTAAATCCTGTATTGAATATATTTCATTATAATGCTGGTGTTCGTATAACAGAAAAACAATAGACATTCTTAAAAAAATAAATAAATAAAAATATGATAAGTAAAAACTGACAAGAGGAAATAAAAATAAAATGTGAAAGTGGAAAAAGCAACAGTCTACTTAAGAGTTAATGTTTTCAGGGATTGAAAGGAGCTAATCATTTCTAAGAGGCTCTGCAATGCAAAGCTATATAAACTACTTTGAATACCTTTGTTTCATGCACAGAAAGATTAACTAAGCACCATCTAGTGTGTTTTTCTTTTGTTGTTTTTTTGTTCTTCTTTGAGGTATTTTATTTATTTTGTCTTATCTTTTATTTTATTTTATTTGTTTTCTTTGTTAGATATGTGAAATACATGAAATGTCATGTCTCCCTTTCTTTGATTAGGTAGGACAATAGTTTGTTGTTCTCACAATACTCAGATTGCATAAGTAATGAGCAACACAGAAAGTATGAAAATGGCAATTACATGTGGTGATAATAGTAGTTTGGGTTGTCTCCATTCCACAGTGTCCATTACAGGGCTGCAATTAACCATAATTATTTCATCATTAATTAATCTGTTATTTTCCCAGGGCCCAAGGTGACGTTAAATTGTTTTTAACAGTCCCCAAAACCCAAATATAATTTAGTTTTACTAAAATATAATCCATTGGCAACTATTAAGAGCATCTGAATGTGCATAGCTAAAGATAAAAACATTAAAAACCTATTAGATGAGGAAGCCAACTACAATCTTAGAAGGTTTCCAACACAACAATAAAGACATTTTAATGATATTTTTAAAGATTAAATAAACTAACAATATACCTATTATGTCAGATATTACAGAATAAATGCATTAACTGTTAGCAATACTGCGTTCAAAGACACAATCAACCACTATGACCACTAACAAGGACTATAGCTCCCAAACAGAACTGTGAGGGAGCAGTTAAAGCTTGTTAAATGACGTTTATTTTACTCCCAAAGAGCATTAAAACTTTTAAAAACTACACTTATAAAGATTACAAAACTAACTAACTTACAAAACTAGTTTATTTATTTTTTATTTTTTTTGTTCTTCTTCTTTGAGGTATTTATTTATTTTGTCTTATCTTTTATTTTATTTGTTTTCCTTGTTACAAAGTCTCTCTTTCACCCACCTCCCTGTTAATATTGTCATTGTTGCAATGTAAGTGATGCCATTGCAATCATAACCATCAACAACAATAATCACAGTGATGATAAGGCTGAAATTGATGGGACAGCAATGACAGTAGCAACTCATGACCACTTGGTGGCAATTTATTCACTGAGAACTGAAGCAAACAGGCTGGCCTGTTGTCAATCTGTTGTATCCTCTATATAAAAAACTATGTGAAAAGGGACTAGCAGTACTTATGTAACTAAGTACATTTACTTAAATACTTTACTTGTTTTTTTGTTTTTTCATTTCATACCGCTTTATACTTCTACATCTCAAAGGAGAATATTATATTTTTACTCCATTAAACATTTATATAACTTCTGTAGTTACTTTGGAGATGAACCTATGATAAACACATCCTATGATGAGTTAATAAAATACAATGCATTGCAATAGGTTAATCTATGTACAACTGTATGTAAAATAAAACGAGCGACGCCATAAAATGTTGCTTATATATTTATGTCACTAATAATAATCCAATAATACTCTTGCTACTTTTTCTGCACAAGCACTTTTACTTTTGATAGTTAGTATATGCTTTAGCTAATATTTATGTACTTACTAAGTCATATTTTGAATGCAGAACTTTTACATGTAATGGAGTATTTATACGTCAGCTGTAATCTAGGCAGCGATTTTGAGTCTTTTTAGCCGTTAGTTGCTTTAAAAACATATCAATGTGCAAAAGCTGACATTTGCTGCTTATAGGCAATCAATCAATATGATAGAAATTGGAGTATTTGTCCACGAAATGTTTATATGTTGCCTATGCCATGTGTATTTATTTCGAATTTATGAAAAGTGGTACTTAATTTCCAGTTGTGCTCCCAAAACATCTTAAATTTCGTGGGAAAAATAATATGTTTTTGGCCTCTGGTATCACTACGGAGCACATGAGGATGCACACGTGGGTTTTGTTGAGTTACAGTGACTGTAAACAATACATCACCTTGGCCAAAAGTAATATCAGGTTTAACAGGTTCAGACTTGAGATACCTCAAGTGCTCTTTTGCTCTAAAACTATATAATCTCATGCTGCTAAAATAAAATGAGTAACACTCCATTAAACATATCCATATATATTTTATTCTCAATACGGCAAAATACAAAGAATATTCAGGACAGACTCTCATTAGTCACAATTAATACTCACTTCACAAGAATGCTTTAAATTACATAACCTAAGTTTGAAGATCAAACTCAATGAGTACCTTTAATCATATTGCATCCATCATATATAGTATCTCTATCATCAGTTCTCTTAAAACTAATCCAATTTAGACTATTGTACATAGTGTATGCTGCTGGTCTCACTTTTAGAGACGACTTTTAGAAAACAAGGTGTTATACAACATACTGTATAAACTGCTACAACTGTTTTGACCTGTAGAGAAATACCTCTGTTTCAAAAGACATGTTGGACCAATTGTTCAAAAGGGACACATAGTAAATACATCTCTCTCGCTCTCGTGAGGAGGAAACAGACGTGGTTTTACACAACAGACTGTACACACCATCCATCCATCCCATGAGATCAACAATGTACATTTCATGAAAAGTACACGCCGTATCCGTATCAAATACAGAGAAGACAAAATATTCGCACTTGGATCTAGAGACATTAATGATTATGTGGCGACCGTGATACTGCGAGACAGTGAAGCAGGAGACAAAGTATACGAGCACGGTAAGAAAAAGACTGAGAAATCAATTTGATATACAGTGTTAAGAGACTGGGACGTACTCTGTAACAGCTTGGAAGAAGAGAACACAAAAAGCCCATAAGAGGGGGAAAAAAATGTGCATAAAGTATCTCACAAAATGTATTTACAGCATTTTTTAATTTCAATAAAAATGTCAACCTGTAGTAGAAATTCACCCTTAAAGAAATGTTATATTTACAATTTATACATTTGTATTTAAATAGAAACATGCAAGTGTTAACATCTTCCTACTGAATGTCAAAAAAACTCATCTTACCCTGGATTCTTTCAAGTTAGAATTAATATTAATTACTACTTACAATGAAATCTCATTATGAACAACCCCGATACATTTACATCGTCCCATTTCATAAAATGGTACTCCTTAAAATGGCAAAATAGAAAAAAATATTAAGCAAAAGGGGCAGAAAAATAAATAAGTGTGAGTAGCAAACTGTTAAAAATTACTCTAATGCTAAATTTTGTACATTTTGACTACAAGATAGTGTAGGGAACACAAGGCGCGGACCTGTACTTACAAAGTGTACCAGTGTATGAAGACATTGACTGGGCTGGCTAAACCCACAGAGGAATTCCTATGAGAAAAGTGGCCTCCAGCTTTAAGTACAAAATGGCTCAAGCCATCTGTGTTTGGTTATAAAAACAGATCTATATACACATATATACTAAACCAGTACACAAAAATTGCAAAAGCTAAAGGCATTGGACACTTGAGTTCAACAGGTTTCTCACTGAGGCGGAAAAAAACAAAGTGGGGGAATTTAAATCCCAAGCCAAAAAATTAAAGTTTTTCCACAGAAACGGATCCTTTTTTTTTTTTTTTTTGTAAAAATCCTGCATAGATTAAAATAATACCTCCTCTGGCTTTCTCTTTTTCAAGTGCCAGAGGAAATAACAGTATCCCCTCCTACAGTAAAGGCCAGGGAGCCAGTGAAGGAAAGAAAACACAAAAAAAAAAAAGGTCAAACCTGGGTCAAATAGTACAATTCTTAAGATTTGTCTTGAGATGAAAATATGATGTGTTAGATGAAGGGTCAACAGAGTGGTGCTGGGATGAGGACTTTTTGTAGGCCAACCAGGAAGTTGGCATCGCCCTGGGTTCCCTCAACAAATTGGATTTTTCCATTGGACTTTGGTTCATTACAGAAAATAAGCTCTGTGGCAAACACACGTTTATGATACTCAGCAAGATAATCTCCACAAATGAACACCACTTTTATGAGTTTTGAAGTGTAAATGCAATCGGCAGAGTGTACACTACGAGGTTGTAAAGGCAGACGAGTCGGTGTGATGACATTTCGTAGTCTCATTTAGCCACTTGTTAGCAACCGCCTTTTTAAAAGACACATTAAAGCTTCAAAATTCACAAGTGGGATATCATTATTATATATATTAGATTTTATGTCGTAGAATAGAATAAAATAAAACGTATCTTAAAGGTCCAGTGTGTAGGATCTGGCGGTATCTAGCGGTAAGGTGAGGAGAGTGCAACCAAGTGAAACCTCTACCGTGTGCAAAGCGTGTTGGAGAGCTATGGTGGCCGACGCGAAAACACAAATGGCCCTCTATAGAGCCATTTGGAGCACAGCCAGTGCGTAGAGTGTGTGTGTGTAAGTGGGAAGTGAGTGGTGAAGCAAGAGAGGGAGAGAGTGGCGGCGACAGGAGCGAGTAATGTTATCGAATCCGGCCAAAGCAGGAAAAGTTAACAATCTGGTTTGGCGATGCAACATAGCGGAATCCATGAAGAGGACCCGCTCCCTATGTCGATATAAACGGCTCATTCTACGGTAACAAACATAACAATTCTTATTATCAGGTGATGATACACTAAAGAAAACACACTTATTAATATTACATTCCATTTCTGCCAATAGATCCTCCTGATTGTTACACACTGATCCTTTAAGCTTGTGTTAACCACAGACCTTATTTCAGGCATCTAACTAAAAACCCCTTACATCCAGACGAGGGAACCGGACGTGCTAAAACTCATTTCTGGATTTTAGGACTCATTCCTGCACCACTCTATACACACATTTATGTTTGAAAGTGGAAGAAAAGTGCCATAAAGTTACAAACAATCACAGGTCTGGAACTTTCTGGCACTTTCCTCTTGTCCATCTGCCAAAACTAAACCAAATTAACCAAACCAAATAGTTCTCATGTATACTATTTGACCAAGGCTTTAATATTTCCAGCATGTTTTAGTGGGAAATGGGCTTAAAAAAAAAAAAAAACACAAAAAAAGGACAGTCCTTCATGTCATTGACCGTTACCAAACACCCAAATATCAACTGAAATATTGGGCGTAAAGTTAACGTCTTCATTCAAAAAACAACATTTCCCTCGATGACAACCAGTGATTTTTAAATAACAGAAATGTTCACATCAGGACAGCCGGCATACACCGTTACTTTCTACCTTGCCTAACAACTAGCTGACACGTTTCTTATCTACCGTCTTGTAATATAAGTATGATTAAAATTTAAATAGGAAAAAAAAAAATGACATATACAAATACTTTGCATCTCATAACCCCCGGTTCAACCCTGTTTTAAAAGAATGCATTTGAAAAGTTATACTTCTGCTTGGCCAGAGGAAGAAAGAAAAAACTGCTTGGTATATAAATAAAATCTTTATTGGCCGTTATACTTCTTTTTTCGAAATATATAATGATAGATTTAAAACTCTTTGTTCTATAAATGCAACACTGATGAGTTTGCCTCTCTAAAGTCTTTCCTTCCAGATGAATTTTGTTGTGCCAAATTAGTGGTGACTAATATAACTGCAATATAAATAACTGCATTGTGTGTGTGGAAACTTCAATACTTAAGACACTCCCTGCTGCTCCTTAGAAAAATACACTCTGAACAAACACGGGGAATCGAGAAAAAAAAAAAGAAGAATAACACTGTCTGGAAGTGACTCATTCTCGAGGAAATTTCTCAATGAACAATGTAGCAACATTTCATAGGAAGAGACGTGTTTTCTGGAGCTTCAAAGACAGCAAATCTCTTAGAGAGAACATTAACGTGATCAATTTTATTAAGGCCAAAAGTCTAAAAAGCCCCCGCTAGCGTCCCCTAGAGGCCACGCTGCTCCTTGTATCAAACCGGATCACATTGGTTTGAAATTTATAGAAGGGCTAAAAGTAGTTCATGATTCTGGAAAATAAAAATGACACTTTTAAAAACGTATACACTGATTGATAAAGAGAACATTTATAAATATGTGTATGTCAGAAGTATTTATCTGCTGTGCACAGTAGCCCTTCCTACAGTCCGTCCTTAAATCTTGCTCCAAGATCCAGCTTTAGCGCCTCAAGTGAAAGGTAGATCAAGATGATCGCTTAAATTTGTGGCCATCTTTGCTATAAAATACCTTAAAATTGAAAGACTGCAATCAAAAACATAAATGATGCCAGCTTCCGTTAACTGCTAAATGTTTTAAAATGCATAAAATGAGTTTAAAAAAAAAAAAAAAAAAGAGGGAAAAATGAAAAATGTATTCAGATATGACGGGTGGCTGTTTGTTTTCCTGTCGCTCACATACAAGGCACAAAAATGATAAAGAGAAACCTTCATTTTAAAGCACCTTTGGTGTTTATGGGAGGTACTTTGGTGAAACAAAGTGAAATAAAAAGTTAAAAGCCAAAGTAGCCTAAAAACCAAACCCCATTTTTTTAAGCGTCAAATAACTCACCCAGCGCCTCCATGCCGAATAGATAAAAACCTTCAGAGATTGTAAGAATGCCGATATATGAAGCATGGCGGTAAGCTCTGTTTTGTTCCTGTGCTGCAGTTTGAATGCGTCTCCCTGTGTGGTGCTGTCAACGGTGTGAGATGCTCTAGGTTGCTCAGTGTTTTTGGCAAGCTGGTGTAGAAAATGAACACAGTGTTGGAGATATGTCTGAGAAGTTCATCGTGTGTGTGTGTGTGTGTGTGTGTGTGTGTGGGTACAGTACATCATTGTATGTGTGTCTGTCTGCGAGGGCATGCGTGTGTGTCTTTGAGCACATGTTGCTGAGGTGTGTGTGAAGTGGAAGCAGCGAGCAGGGAAGTGGAGTCCTCGCTAGGGAATAAGCTTTGCGTCCAGACGTAGCCAGTGGAGGCCCTGCCGTGTGTAACGCACCAGTTCTGTCATGCTGCTGGTGTTGAAGATCAGAGGACCCATCACCTTGTCCAACTCCAAGAAGAATTCTGGGAAAACAAAAGATACGGTGAGAGCCGTTAGTTTAAAAGCCAGCGACTCAAGGCAAGCTCAAAGGGAGACGAGTGAGATCATTTGTATTTGCATTATCAGCATTTTCTGTTCACTATTTTTAATAAGCAATTAAAAAGGTAGGGATGGTAGAGTTGCTCAAAAACAAACTCAAAACTCATTATATTACAACAATCAAATCAAATGCTCTGACAAAAAAGATAAATAAGAGAAAAATCTGGTATCTGTGGTCTGGAGTAGTAAAGTTTGCCATCTTGGTTCCGACTACGGAGTCATGAGGTTCAACTCGACGTGATTGGTTGATGCCTTTATTCGCAAATCAACCTTGTTTCGGAAAAAAATTGCGTTTTTTTTTTGCCGTGTACTATTTGTGTTCTGTGTGAAAGTACTCATGACAAAAACAATTCATGTTTAAGGCCTTAAGATATCTTAAAATTGTACGTTATGACCAACCAACAGTTCAAAACCCCAAAATATTAAATATAAATTTCACAAATTCTGATATTTAAGAAGCTGAAACTAGCATACTGTATATTTGTTTGATAAATGAAGATTAATCAATTTAAATGATTAATTTCCTGTCGATCAGCTAAACGTTTCAGCACGAACTAGAACTGCTAGTCCAAACAAATAAAAAAATCAGCTGAGTACATCATGGGATTCAAAGCTCAAAGCAAAGATAGATAGATAGCATACAGTACAAAGGTAACAGGGAAAGGAAAGGGGAAGACACACAACTAAAGTCTCGATTAAATGGTCAGACTGTACTTAATTTTGAAACTAAAAATGCTGGAATATTTAACATTAACCTGAATATGAGTACCAGTTGCTACACAGGCTAAAAAAATCTCGTACACAAGTCATAAAAAACAAAGGACAATGCTATTATATTACAGTATTTTGAATGAGTATTGTTATCTGTAGGGAATTTCCCTTTTTGATTTGGTCCCCCGTCCTGTGTGCTGCCAATTTTATAATGAAGTATTGATTTGTCCAAGAACATGCTCCGTTTTAAGATAGTTTACCTTTCTGCTCCTTGGATAGTTGCTCCGCCTGGTCCCAGACCTCGGTGGCGAACAGGAAGTTGGAGGTGACCTGGACGTAGCTTGCAGCCATCTGGTGGATACGCTGAGGTATGGTCACAGACGAGCTGGCGCTGCTGGTGCTGGTGACTGCCGAGTAGCCGCCGCCCGTGCCCGGTGACAGTTTGGGAGACACTGGAGAGGGCATACCCGCCGCCTTGCTGCTTTAGGAAAGGGAAACGAGCAGACATGGTTATGACAGTGCTGGTATTGGTTTCGAAAGTGCCTAGACTTCTAAAAAAACACCTGTGACCGCATGACAGTTAAATATACTGAACACTAAATACTGCCCAGTATGACTCAAACTGTTCTTTACAAAAAGATGCAAAAACAGGTGAAATTACAGCAATAAGTCAAAGTCTATAACTGGTAGGAAAATGTCAAACTAATTTGCAGTACTTTCTGTCAACATTCAACACTTGTGCAGGAAACACAGATGTCTCCTTTAAAATGATGTTTAATCTCCAAACAGCAAAGACTTACTTTGCCATTCCAGGAGAGGGAGCCTGGGTGTTACTCAGAGAATTCTGTCAAAGCAAATGAGGGGAAGAACATTATGTACACAGCATGTTACACATTTACAGGGAAAAAAAACCACCACATACATGGTATTTATTCTGTGTTTCTTTGGTTTGGAAGGTTTGCCAAGCAAAACTTGATTTCAGCTAGTAGGAAACATGAAGTACCTTCAAGTGTTCGGTGAGTGTTTTGGAGTATTTCAGTGCGCTGTCTTTCCTTAGCTTGAATAACCGCAGGTAGAGGAGAGACTGGCATCGTAGGCTGGAGAGATGTTACAAAACAGATGTTACAAAATGCTTCACAGGACAATAAAAGCAGTTCAATAAAGTAAAAAATATGGTAACTGTTAAAACAGAAAATATCAATAACAATAAAGTGGTAAAATGGTAGAACAAGGTGATAAAAAACAATTTATATATATAAATACGGGAAGTGCATTCCAGAGTTCAAATAGGTTCATATTGATCTAAACCTTGACCAGAGATAGGTGGACTGCTTAAATACACAACATAAATAGCTAGGAGTATGAGGACTCTAAGTTGAAGGTTAAGGACAGGACGACACCTCTTGAACATGAAATCCATCACCGTACCTCAGAGAGCGTACTCACCAAAGCACAGCGAGCCTCTTGTCTGCTGAAGTAGCATCTGGGGCCAGGTAGTTTTTTAACTTCATAGTGTATCTGAATGAGCAGACAGAACAAATGTTTAGTTTCTAGGGAGAACCAACTGCTTAAGTCATTATAGAAACATTTTTTATTTCAGTGAAAGTTACATTTAATACACTGACTCTGTTTAAAAGAGTACTCGGTACACCAGGAGTCTCCAACAAGTACCTCGCGAGCTACCAGTAGATAAACCCAATGCTATAAGGGAACCATAACGTTAATGAGGTAATCACTGTGAGGAGGACGGAGCGGTCATAGCCGGTGTGGGGGCGCAGCAGCGCCAGGTGGAAACCTGCGGCCCCGCAGCGAAAGCTGGACCGAAGAGGCCAGACACACAGTCATCCAACGTTAAAGATCAAAGTAAGCGCTCTGCATATACTAACTGTTATATTTTCTTGTAAAATGTCCGGTATAATCGGTAACACCGGTGTTGTCACAAGTTTATTAACCGGTGAGGATACGGACGGACGGACAACCCGAAAACATAATCCGGCCACGGCTGCCACTGGTGCAGAGGCATAACAAATATAAAAATTGATGCAGCAGAATCAGAGATATTGTCTTTTTTATTCCAAACATTCCTCTTCCTTGTTCTCTTCCTGGCGCCTACATTACCCACAATGCAACCACAGGCATTTAATTTGGATATTTGGGTGGAGCAGCTAATGTTGCCTCGAGCCCCAAACAGAGGTGAGGAGCAGGATGCAGAGTTCTGGTTAGCTCACTTCTGTCTAACTGTACACCTCTGGGTTATTTTCATTTCCAAACGCGTCGTCTTCAGGCCCAACGGTTGCTACCTCATGCAACATCACTTCAGGGCAATTCACATATGCAGTAGTGTTACCCAAGACCTGTAACCTGACTCTGATGTGTACAAATGGTGCAGTTCCCCTTTACATTGTGACAATGATAAATGGTGTTCAGTTTGTCCTTACTTGATGAGCTCCACCGTTTCAGCATACATGGGGAAGGGAGACTTTGCCTCTTGGGCGCTCTTCTCCAGAGCATTACCACATTCAATGAAGGACACCACGGCGTCCAGGTAGTAGACTGCCTTCTCAAAACGGTCCAGCTGCAGAAGAGGGAACAGGGACACAACAACAATAAAATCTCTGTTGGCGGTAGATCCTGAGTTAGTGAGCACATACCGGTCTACTACTGCATTTCTTTCTGAAACTGTCACAGCAGTGCACGACTAAATGCTCTTCACATGAACGAACATTTTGGATCCATCGACTGGATGCCTTTAAGTATCCTGGTCTTAACAAGGATATAGCCTTTAGAGAGCACTAAGGAAGAAAGGGGCTTTGGAAACTTTGTGTCTGAGGTACATTTCCCAGTTGATACAATAAATAATATACAAATCACATAAATGTCAGCAATAAATGGAAATATGTGTTCCTATATCTAGCATTAATCTCTATGAAAGCCTCACCAGGATGTTGTTAAAACAACCTCTCCTCACTGCTTTGCATGCAGCAACTGACACTGCGACATCTCATTACATATGTAAATAAATAGGCATCAGGTTTTTGCTCTTACCAGTGCATCTGCGTTGTGTTTAAGTTTCTTGGCCTCTTGTAAGTAGTGATCTGCCGAATGGACCCTGAAACAACAATATTAACAGGTCAAACAAGATTCAATCTCTGAAATATATAAAAAAAGCTTGTGTAATGACTCAGTGTCTGCATACATTTCCTGTTAGATTGCACCAGCTATTAAAAAAAATCCACCACTAAGTTTGAAGGTAAAGTCTTTCCTAAGTTCTTGGTAACCAACTACTTAAGAAATGTCTTAGCCAATACAAATTTCAGTAATGTGTAAATTGGTTACTACGAAACATGTATACTGTCCAAACAACAGCAATCAACTTCGTAAACAGGATGTGACACTACTGTAGCATTAACAGCTAGCATAACTTCCAAAAAATAAGCTTACAGATGCTATTTACTCTCATAAATTAGCAAGTAAACAATAAAATAAGGTACCTCTGTAAAGTTAACAGTACAAAACAAGATATGATTTTTATCATAAAGTGTTATCTAAAACTCTTAGCTCACTTAGAAAACCCTTAATTTAGAACTAGACGTTTGAACATAGAAACAGCTGATGCAACCGGCCCCTGGAAACCATACATAAAAACAACAAGATCCTTATTCTTCTATTAAACCAAACCCCGAAACAGACACAAAAATAAGAGGCACGACTGTTGTTTCTTTACCTCTGCATGAAAAGGACACAGATTCCCAACAGAGAGCCTTTTAAAATGGAAATTTTACGTCATCTCTCCTGCATGCAGCCACATCTATTCATGACCTCCCGAACCTCCTACAGCTTTATGCATCAAAGGCAACCCTAGATCCCCACAGCAGTCCTTTCTGCATACCCTGCTGAGGGGTTATCCACAGTGGAAAGAGCTCCTCTTACCTGTCCTCAAACACCAGCTTGGATCTCGTAGACTTGGAGCCGTCCGTGGAGAGCGGAGGCACAGCCAGCTGGTTATCGCAGCCCTTTGAGGATTTCTCCTGCAGAGACAGCAAGCGAGGGGGAATAAAGTTTCAGGGAAAAAAAAAAAAAAGGGGGCCTGGTGTTTGAAGTGGAGGATAAAATGGAGAAAAGGGTGTCTGGAGGTAGAAATGTTTCGCGCTGTATGGATATACATATGCCTATATAGAAGCTATGTTCTCGACCAGAGGGTTATTTAAGTTCCCCGGGGGAAACACTGCACAGTTGGCAAACATGATGAAAGGTTGCACTTGTGCTTCCCAGTATCCACAATGCTTGCCAGGTATTCACGCAGGCAGCAAATGCCCGACGATAAGGTTACTCGCGCTCACCTTGCCATCGCGTGTGCTGCGCCCCTTGTCCTCTCCTTTTCTGTGTTTGGAGGTGGAGTTGCCCTTGGTGCTGTGGCTCCCCTCCTTCCCACTTCCTGTCCCGCTGGACAAAGAGGTGGAGGACTGGCTGACTGTCCTCTTTCGACTCGGATGCTCTGCCTTGGGCGTCCGCTGGAGCCCTGACATGGATGGAGAGGGGACTGGCTCCTCTTTCTTCTCCAAAGACCTCTTAGACCTGACAAAAAACAAAACCAGCTTTGTTGCAGTACTGTCCTCTACATCACAAAATATTAACACTCAAAAGATTAAATATTAACATCTGGATCAACACTAAGATCGTACCAGAGATGTCATCATAATAAAAGGTTAACAGGTGCAGCTTAAAGAGGCTGCAATGTAATAAACAAGCCACATCACTGAGCCTTTATGCTTTGATTTTATAACGCTCATTAGAGTTTATAGGGTTGAATTGTAAGAACAGAGAAAAAGAAATCTGGCACGCTTCATTTTGCCTGTAAAGAAATTAAGTATTACTGTCACACCAAGTGTTCCCGGTGTGCAGAGGGTTTTACTGTGAATGATAATCAGGAGGAATAAGGGAGAATACCCACTCTTTACTGCTGTTTTTATGATGAGATAGAGACTTCTCCTCTAGCTTGCATCGCTTGTTCTCTGGCTTGGTGCCTTCTTCGTCGTTCTGAAAATAAAATTAAAAGACACATTAAAGGATTTATTGGGATTTGTGTGATTTGAAGAAAAATTAATTTCCAACCTTGCATTTGAGTTCTCTCTGGAACATACAGCACAACTTTCTGCCAACACTTAAAGGTTACACCTAAACATATAACTTAGATCCTCTGGTAGTTTCGCAGCTATGATTTAAAAACAAAAAGCACATCATCTAATGGCAGGGATTCCAGATCTGGATCTCCACCAAAATTGAGTCAATTGTTCCTTGGTTTAAAAGACATTTTCTTGCTTTAACGGAAATCTGTTTGGAGGTTATTTTAAGAGATACAAAAGAGGTATCCTGTTGGAAGAAAACTAAAATGGAACAATCTTAACTTCCCCGATGAAAGTAATTACAAAAAAAAAGATCAGTCATTCTGAGAACAAAACCAGGGTTGGAAATTAGCACCAGCCACCAGCCAAATGCTCGTAAAATATGCAAGTGGCTGCTAGATTTGCTTTCCTCACCAGCCAAAAAATAAATGGTAATCTATTGATTGGCTGATAGATTTTGGAGTCCAGCCACAGTGGCAGGTAGACAAAAAAGTTAATTTCCAACACTAAACATAACCCTCTAAAAATCATTGTTTAAGTGAAAGAGAAGTCATAAATGTTACAATTCCTAATGGGAGACACCCAGGGTGAAGTAAACTTAAATTATTAAATAAATAATTAAAATGTAAATCATTAAATGAAAATGTTAATACATATCACAATGAAACTTCCCCAGTTGATTAATTAGATTAAGAATTTTTTTTTTGTATTACAAGTTTTCTGAAATTGTATGTTTAAATATGCAAATGAGGCATCATCTCATTAAATATGTGCTAATTTGCATACATTTCCAGAACAGAAATCTGCACATTGGATAAAGCCAGGTTCAAAATTCCCTGATTCATTTTGTTGTCATATTAGGGTCAAAGGTTTTTGGAGAGGAAATTTCTCTTTTTATCACTCCATAAATCAGAAAATACCTTCAACAGCCATAAAAAAAAATGTGTTGCTATGTTTTTAGGAATAAATGTTCTATAAATGAGGCTATAAATGATATATGAACAAACTCCTCAGTAAAAGCCTTCAGAATCTGAAAAAACAGCCTTTAATGATGTGGATTGTAAAATTCCATACATTTTGAAAGACACTATATGTAAATAGGGTAGAAGATTCTGAACTAATAGATATCAGCATGAAACTTCCCCAGTTCATTACTTGAGTTAAGACAATTCATTCTGTATATTTATATTTCAATATGCAAATGAGGCATTATCTAATGCTAACTTTTGGTGAATTTAGGAGAAATCTAAAGACGCAAATAGACAAAGTAGTAAAATAAACACCTAAATGTGTATTTTGGATGTTTTCTTTCCACTAGTCTGAAAGAAAACATGTTATGGAAGCAAAATCTAAAATTGACCAGTGCATGAAAAGCAATGCTTTTGCTTTTAGTGTCTCCCCTAAAAGAGAGAAATACAGTTTAAGATCAATCAAAGCAGCAGAGAGTAGAGAAAAGGATTTTGCTCTATCAAGTCTCATACCTTGTGTTTCCTCTTGGCCTTACTCGAGCTCTTCTCAGAGCTCTGTTTGCTTAAGTCTTTGCTGTCCCGGTCTAGAGAGTCGTCTCTCTCCACTTTTATCTCTGCAAGCTCCTTGTAGGGCCGCCCTGGGATCCTAGACAGCAAGCTGAGATCTGTAAGAAATGGGAAGGAAAGGGAAGGGTTTAATTTGATCCAAAGAAAATAAAAGCTTCAGGAGTGTAAAACAAGTGCACAGAACACAGAGAGCAGAGCTTCGACTAACCTATCTTCACTAGTAAAACCTGCTGCTGAGGCTGCCTTGCAGGGTAGCGTTCCTCAGGGTCACTGAGTGGAGACAGCAGCTCTTTTTCTTCCATTGGAGAAAACACACACACGGGGGTCCTGATACTCTCCGTGTACTTGGGCGTCTGCGACGAGGACGGGATGCTTTCGTTCCCCTCAGAGTCTGACGACGAAGAGTCCGTATCGACAAACTCCCGAGACTTCTGGGAAGTCTTGGTGGGCGCCTTGGCCTTGCGTTTATCTGCGGTGGTTGTGACGGCGGCCGCGGTGGGCCTCGGTGAGGATTTGGGTTCTTTTTTGATGCTTGGTTTGCGGGAACCCTTAGTAGCAGCTTTGGCTCGATGAGGTGGTATCTCCGGCGCCGGCTCACTCTCCACCCTCAGACCTCCCTTTGGTTCCTCCACCACTGGGGGCTTCTCTGACTTTTTAGGCTGTTTTTTACCCACACTCCTTCGCGGATTTGTGCCGCCCTCGCTCTGGGCGGGGGATTTTTGCCGGCCACGGCCAACCTCTGCACCCTTTTGTGCCGCCCGTAGGTCCCTGCTTGGGGTGGGTGCCGTTGAGTCTTTTGAACCCCCTCCCTGGCTGCTATAGCCGCGTCCTGAGCCGTTATCTCTGCTCTCTTTCTTGCACTTGGTTGGAACATTATTGTCCACTGGAGAGGCCGGGGAGAACTGCTTGGCCTTCTTGAACCAGTTGTCCAGCTGCCACTTGTTGGCCATCGGTTGTTCAGGCTGAAGGGGAGCAGGAGAACACACAGACGCAAGATTTTGTGTTAGTGAGTGCTAATTGTTTTATGTACGTTAGGGCTGTCAAAGTTAACGAAATACTTGACAAATCTCCCTTTAAGGTACATTTTGAACAGTACCTCAGGAGAGGCGGGCCGCGGTGGCTCATTGGCTTCGCTGTCCGTCGTGCTGCTTTCGCTCTCGCTGTCGGAGCCCGAGCTGCTCTCTGAGCCGCTGTGGCTGCTGGAGTCATCCCTCGACTGCTCCGCTCCTTCACTGTTATTGCTGTTGTTACAGGAAAAGTAAAATAGCAAAAATTAGTCAAACTGTATTATATTGTGTGCAAAAGGTGTGCAGTACATGTTCAGTCATGTTTACACACCGAAGGATGCATACAAACGACCCCATCATGTTGTGTTTTAATTTAAATCCTGTCTACATTTCAGGGACACATCTTTGCTTGAAGTGAATATTTGAAGAGTTTATGCGCTGATAATCTCTGGACGGCAACACTTTTATAGTTGAGGATTATTCCTAACCACTACATATAGATTATATTTTTCCAAACAGTTCGAATTTGATTTGTAATTTGCACATATAGCAGCTGTGTTTTTGCAGAATTGTGATTTGCCTCACACTGCAGTCCTTGTCACTGCTAACACCCACTGTTGTGCTTTGGGAAAGGTGTCGGACATAATGTGTGCAGAGGTTGATGCTATCCCCTGAGATCACACACCACTCTGCATAGACGCCCTGACCAACAAACAACTGCAGCGACAAGGACCAGAATGAACTGGAAGCTGCACTGCAAGGAACTGAACCCAGTGCAATTTTTAAAAGGTGTAAAACGTGCAAGTTGTTGACATAATCTTTCACATTTCAGGACTTTTCTATGATGGAGAAACAAATAATATCTTAATCATTAATAAATACTACAATACAAGAAAAAATATATATAAAGAAACCCTGTAAGGAGTAATTCAATAATCCCAAACTTATTATGGTCTCTCTTTAACATTTCCCCATTTTTTTAGTTTTAAAAACACCTAACATCCGCTGATTAATTATTTGATATGCAGTCAATGTCCCAAGAAAATCCTCTATTAATATACTGCAATCCAATATTCTTGCAAAAATACTATCTGTGCCACTGAGGGGATGACTCAATTTTAATATCCGAGGGTGTCGTTTGTCTCGCACCATCTATGAGGGAACGCAATACAAAATACAAAATATCTCGCTAGGGCTGCACGATTTTGAAAAAAAAAAAATGTATAATTGCATTTATTTTGCCTGAAGATGTTTTCTCAAGTCTGTAGAGTATGATGTGTAGGCCAGGACCACAATATTTAATTTAAAATGGTATTTTGACACACATTTCACCTTTAATCTCCTGAGATTTGAAAATTGCAGTAGGCCATATTGCCATTTCGATAAAATTTCGATTAATTGTGCAGCCCTGCATCTCACATAATATAACAAACACCTTTGAATATATTGCAAGCCAATACAAAACCACCATGGCCTCAATTTTAGCTGGAGTCAACATCTCCCTGACACAGTCGCAACAAAAACTCAGTATTCAGATGTCACTAAAGTAAATTTCCTGTGCGTTGTCCTTTACCTTGCTGATGTGTTCCTTGAGGCGTTCTTGGCGGAGTCCTGTTCCACATCACTGTCCTCACTGCTGCTCAGCTTCAGGTCATCTTCCAGCATACTGAGATACCAGGAAGAAACCAAATTAAATCTTTGTATGTCTACATAATTTACTGATTCCATCGATGCATGTCTGGTTACTAAACGTTTCTTACTTTATCTTAACTATTTGTTAATAAATATATTACTCGTTGTCTGAATCAATACTGTGAAAACTACAAACATGGGGAGGGGGAAAATATGAAGCACTTACGTGGGCTGGTCTTCGCAAGCTTTGGACTGGTGGCTGCTGGAGCTCTTGGAAGAGCTGCCCCGCTCTAAAAAACACACAAACAAAACTCATGAGCAAGAAGTATATGTAAACATTATTGTAAAAAAATATATACATGCATCATGTTTTTTGTAAAGATATTGTGTTTGGCTCAGAAAGGTGTGTGGTACTCACTTGTAAAAGGGTGAGAGTCCTGAGGTAAAACAGAAAAAAGACATTCTAAATTATTTTCATGAACCCATAAAATGTGTCTCTTAAATCCAACAATCAATGAATGCAAATACTATTTTAATTAATAGTAAGCCCCATCACTTTATATGCATGCATGCATGTTCTATGCAAGCATGTGTGCATGTCTGTTTGCACCGTATAAAACACATAATTTGAATCAAACAGTAATCATACGGACTGATGCAATGCTGACCTTGGTTGGGAATGGAAACTTGGAGGGCTCTGTTTTGCAGGGGGTGTGGATGGCTGTCAGCGGAGGGGGCCACGACTGAGTCATTTCCTGAAAGAAAGAAAGAAAAAACACACAGGGAAAAAGTTGTAAGGTGTGAGTAATGCAAAATGCTCTTTCACTGACTGGAGCAAAAAGGCCTTTTCTCTCTCTGAATACTCATAATAATGAACTGTTCGTCTGATAAAGGGCATTATTAGCAAAACAAAATTACCTTCAGAATCTCATCGACACAGTTGGCGTCACCGGATCCCTAGAGACAGAAACATCACGTTTAACACGTGTTCACAAACAACATGATGGTCAGTGTGCAGCAGGTGAGAGGCGGCTTTCATTTAGAGTAGCATGAGTCATTCTATAGGCATTTTATGAGACCTACGAGTTCAAGCAGACCAAGTGGGACATGCTGCGAGGTAATCTTTGCCAGTTATTACATCATTATGAATACATGCTCAAAACATACACACTGCTATGCCATGCTAAAGCTGGGAATACACTGGAAGATTTTAGAAATTTTGTTGCGTAATTCCTACTGCTACTGTACGAGTAAATCGTTTGCGATGTAAAGCCAAAGCTCACGATTTATGTGCTCAAACTGTACGGTCCAATCGTCAGCCACGACCCGAGTGTACACTGCACGGCAAAAGACGCCTGACGAAGCTGAAATTCAGTCTGACTCAAAAATGAGTCGTGCGGCTCAAAATTCGGGCCAGAAACAGGCTAAAATCCTACAATGCATGCCCAGCTGAAGTCTATATATTCTACCTGCTGCTATAGATTTATATCTTCAGTGCTCCTTTATGGAAATCCCGCAGACAAGCCTTACCTCTACAGGCTGTGAGGGGATCTTGAGTTTGGAAAGTGAGGCCTTGCTGTTGGACTTCATCTCTCCCATGGTGCTGCTGTGCGACTGTCCGCTGTAGCTTTCTGCTTGTGAGCTCTTGGGTTCTGCCGTTTCCTGGCCGTCCATAGGCCGCACATACGCTGTGGGCTTCTGCAGCATGGAGCCGGGCTTGGACATGAGAGACGGGGGAAAGGCCTGACTTGAGTGCTGTCCAGTGGTGAAGGTGGTGTGAACCCGCGACGGGGAGTCCCAGTTGGCCTCTCGGTCTCGTGGGGACTTGGAGCGGTAGCGCTCCTTGCTGTGATGCTGCTCGGCAGACAAGGAGCTCCGCAAGTGGCTGTTGCTGCTGGAGGAGCTCAGGGAGCCCTTTGCCGGACTCGACGTGTGCGACTTTGAGTGCTCTGACCCTCCGCTGTGTTTACTTGACTTCTTTTCTCGCACCTCCCCTCCGTGTCTTTGGCTACTGCTGCTGCTGCCGCTACTGCCGCTGCCCCTCTGGCTACCGTGCCCGCCCTGAAGTCCTGAGCGTTTCCCGGACTGGGATGAAGATCCACCTGCTGCGGGGCCAACAGGAGTCCACTTGCTGCTCTGGCTGCTGCCACTGCTACCGACGGCGCGCTGGTCCCCGCCGAACAAAGGTGGGCCCGATTTCTCCTCGGAGGAAGACGAGCTGTTAGAAGGTTTACCGCCAAGCTTAGGAAGTGTGTCACCAATCGGCTCTTTCATCTCGTCGTAATTGCCCAGCATGCTCTGAATACGGCTTGACAGTTTATCTTCCTTGCTGGACTGAAGAGAGAAGCAGAGAAAGGGGGAGGGAGAGGTGGGAAAGAGGACAGTATGATGATGAAGAAGAAGAAAAAAAAAAAAACAGACATAGAGAAAGAAGAGACAGAAAAATCATTGAGAGGAAAATAAGTGAGAGAAATGAACAGAGGAGAGAAGAGGGGGCAGAGAAAACAGTCATTATGGGCACAAGTTCAACACTTGGGTTAATTGCTTTCCATCAAAAACATTGAAAATGGAGAGAAAATGTATCACTCCAACAAAGAGAAACTTTAAAATGTGCAAAAATGAGCATAATTGAAATGCAGATTTACATCCGACAAAAGAAAGAAACCAATTATATGCTAAACCACCAGTTTTACATTTAAAATACTAAACATTTAGAAACTAATCGATTGAACACAGAGATCAGCCAGTTAGCTTGTTCAAACTGGGCCCAGATCAGTCCACACCCATCTGTGAACACAGATAAGAGTTTACCCATAGTTCCACACAACACGGAGGTTAATCAGTCACTCTTGAGGCCATAGGTTCCAGCCGACCTGCTCGCCACCAGTCCGTGACCATCTGTGCAGAATATCCAGTTACACATGAAGCACCAGACCTCTGTTTTGTTTGACAGATTCACACGGAGGGTGAGGAAACACAAGCCGTTATCTGTAACAGGAAATGTAACTAGCTTGGTCATAATAACATGTACACCACAACCTCCTGCTAGCACGGCCGAGCTCCCACGTGTGTAGTTGGTGAGGTGAAGCGTCACGCATTTTTCTTAGTTACAGGGGATTGGTTTCACTTTTATAGTACAAGCATAGATGAAGTGCTTTACTGTGATTGTATTAAACCTCCAGTGGAACAGAAACACCCTGTGCTTTTTGTAAATAGCCTACTTAAAAGTACTTAAAGAAGACCTATCATGCTTATTTTCAGGTGCATACTTGCATTTTAAGTTTCTACTAGAACATGTTTACATGCTTTAATGTTCAAAAAACACTTTATTTTTCTCATACCGGCTGTGCTCAGCCCAGTCTGCTCTGATTGGTCAGCTTGCCCACTCTGTTACGATTGGTCAACCGAACCAAACTCTTCAGACTCCGCTCCAGCTCTGCTCTAACTAGATTTGATTGAGTGCGTGCCAAACTAGTTGCTAGGCAAAGTGTGTTACTTAGTGACATCACAACGTTACAGAAGAAAAGGCATGACTTCAGGCAGTTCAGGAGCAGTGTTTCTGCGGGGGAGAGTAACTCCCTTTGGCCTGGACTTTGGGCTTTGTAACTTTGCAGACCATTTACATGCACATAAAACTATATAATACACTAAAGGAAAGGGGAAAAGCATAACAGGTCCTCTTTAATACAACTACTTCAAAAGACTGATATTCTGGCTTATCACACATACTGGCAGACATGCTGGCTGGTGATGCTAAAAACAATGAAGTATAAAAAGAAAGTGCTTGAAGTAAACTAGAAAAAGCTGGATCATTACACAGTTTGTTCAACAACACTTTTGATTGCAACACTATAGAGTGATGGCGGAAGAAAAACAGCATAGTATTGCAATAGTTTGTGTGGTAATATTGTCTTGATACACGGACGTTAAGTATCGTTCTTTTATTATATAAACTATTAACCTCTCCAACGGCCGTAGTTCTGTCTTTCAGAGGTTGTAGCGGCCTCAGTCTTAAAACTAGAAAAAACTAGAAAACCTAAGGAATCGATTGGTGCCAACCATGTCATGTTAGCTTTTCAGGAAGAATACTAAATAACGCTCCAAAGTTACACAAAATAAGTTGCAATACATATCGCAAAATGTTCAAAATCGCAATAAGATCTCATCGTGACTTACATATCATGATATCATATCGTGGGGCCTCTGGTGATTCCCGCCCATAGTACTGACATATTAACACATAGGCCTACATATTGTATTGCATTGTACTGTGTTGTATTGTATACTACAGCCATTTTTGTCTGCGGAAACTTTCTCAGAAACCTGTTTGGTCAACATGGAGGTAAACTTCCTGAGTTCCTAGAGGAAAATTGTTCAAGTTTTGGTTCCTGCCCTGCAAAAAGTCTCCGATCCTGAGGCAGTAGGACTTCCCTGCCAACTTTCCTTTCCAGCATCACTTCAAACGTCGCATTTCCACAATCATAAATTACAAAAGAACAAAACACTGATTGCCATCTCTCCCAAATTTCCTCTGCTGTCTTTTCACTTGCAAAAATGACAAACTACGGCATCAGTTTTTAATCCGTTACCGGTTTAATTTGCCTAATCTTTGTGGTTCTTCAGATGCAGTAAAAAGGCAAACATGAATGCACTTAATGGATGTTTGATTTAGTGAGCTGTGTCCTTTGCTTAGTTTCTTAGTTAGGCACAATTAAAAAGGCCTACTTAATAATCGAATGCAATAATCACACAAAGCATTTATATACAGTGTGTGTGTGTAATATCACAGTTTAACTTTCAACGGATAATTTTCTGCTCTTCATTCTGTGCAGCTGAGTTACAAGTGTGTGTGTGTGTGTGTGTATGAACTCGGTACCATAAAAATGTTACTGCTCTGCTGGTCTACATCTGGGAGGCCACAGCCGCAGCTGCAGCTGCGTGCACACATGGCCTTTAATGCTGAACACAGTAAACTTCCACTTAGTGGAGCATGACAGAGAGTCGAAATGAAGCTTACATAAGTCTCAGACAAGAGCAGGAGACGAGATACAAAGTGTAGAAAAGTCTTAAACAGTTTTGTGTTTCTGAATACAGAAAAACAAATATGCACAATAACATTATTTGCTGCCGCTGCTTTTTTTCCCAAAGGGTCAAGGACTATTCCTTCTTTAAAGCCAGCTTCATACCTTTCACTTTGTTGTGGTCCAAAACACACAGGCCCTCACTCATCACTCACCTCTGGTCGCGTTTCTATTCTCCAACCTGTCAGGACACATTCCTCTCCGGCTCTTTGATGGCTAACTCTAGCTAAGGAGAGGAGCCACTTACCTCCGCTCAAATCTGGTTAGTGACAAAGATTAGACCAGTTCAGAGAACTCAAATCCTCTTTACAATTATACTGGAGCAGGGAGCTGGCTGGCCTACATCTATGTTTGTCTGTGAGCACGGGAGGAAGAGATGGGAGGAGGCTGGCACGATCTTATATTTACCTTCTTCAGCTGCACTACAAAAGCAGCTAACCAAAGACAGGTGTTGTCAATTCAACCGACTCTTTTGTATCTTGTGCAGAGTTAGGCAATAGCTGACTATCTGACAGCGAACCATTATTTAATCTAAGCCAACAAATGTTTGCAAAAGCATCTGCTATTGTTTTTAATACCTATAATTAATGTAATTTTTGACTATAAAAGAATTGTCAGTAGAGCTTGTTCAGACATGTTGTGCATGGGTATTAAAGCATTTCTTGAGTTCGACCTATTTATCTTTCATCACACAAACTGTAAACAAAACCTGCAGGATCCTGAAGGTCATTGTGAGAAAGAAACAAAACAAAACCTTTTTTTCCATTAATAAAAGGCAGCAACAAAATGCGTTCTCAACTCTAAATCAAACATAGGATTTTCTTGAGAACAACTTCGGAAAAACTAATCAACTAACAACTGAATTTTTTTTTTCCAGACAGAAGCAGTGTAGGACTGAAGTCAAATAAATATTACATAAAGCGTGCACATACACACACGTGTGTACAAAGACACAAAAAGAAAGAGAGTTTCCACCTTTGACACAGAAGCCTGAAGCTAAACATTCCTCTTAGCAGTTTTGCACAACGGTCAAAAATAACAAACATGTAAAACGGACCTCGCGCAGGCGGCCGCGGGAAATTATTGTTTGCATGATCCTGTTTAAAATCGATCTAAAATAAAAACCATAATAGCTAAAACATTCATTCTTTTTGCAGCGGAAAGCTGATGCTTCGGTCTTTTCTATCACAAAATAGTGTGATAGAGTGACTGCTGACAAATCAACAAGTGTAAGGTTTACACTTCAATTGTAATTCCTTCTAATTTTGGAGATTTTTTACCAAGTTGCGTGCAGTTTATTATCTTAATGATAAATAACAATTCAGTAAATTTATATCTATGTATTTATTTGTTACATTTTGTTTCACAAAGTTAAGAAAGCAACGTTTAAGTCAAGTCTGATGTTGTTGTTACACATAAAAGAATGATCCCAGTCACTTCCACACAGTGGAGGCATATAGCTTATTAATTAAATACTGGTATCGGATCAGTACTCGGTATCGGCCGATCCCCAAAGCCCAGGTATCTGTGTCAGTATCGGGACTAAAAAAGTTGGATCGGTGCATCTCTATTTGCGTTACTTGCGGAACATAACACAACTATCAAAATGCCTTTGCACTCGTTCTGCGCATAAAAATGAGCATATATATATCTCAAAAAACTAAAAAATGAAATTACGAAATATTTTGTTCAAGTTTCTACATTTAGAAACTTTTGGATTAATATGTTTTTTGTGTTTGTATTTAGAAACATTTTATAAAAAAGAAAAAAAAAACGCGTGATCTTTGTATTTCTTTTTTTTTTTTTACATAATTTCAACACTTTTGTCAATTCTTATGTTTTTTGACTTATATAACCTTGTAGCTTCGGATGTCCAGGTTTTAGGGTTATGAAGCATTTGATGATACTCACATAAAATTACATCACAATAAGCAAAAATACCAATTTAGGCACTGGCAGACCATTTCTATTAGAGTTCAAAGGGTTAAAATGAGGATCTTCCTTCCTGTCACTGTAACGAAACTCCTCTAAAGTGACTAATCGACTGCGTGTCCAAACTGAATGAGAGGTAAACGAAACTTACCACTTTGTAGGGTTCAGGGAAGAGAGGTGAATTTGCTGGAAAGGCCTCTCCTCCTCCTCCCTGCTGGATTTCTTGATTTCTCCTTTCTCTTTCTTTCATTCGGAGCACATTCCGGTCCTCACGGTTCATGTTGCTGATAACACAAACAGAACGACCACCAGTCAACACAAAAACACACTTCTTATCAAGTGGCTTTACAATGATGGCTATAAAAGACGCAGCGTCATGAAAGTGAGACGTTCATGAAATAATTTCCCTGAAACTTACTCTTCTTCAGTGAAGTAACATAACTAAACAACCCTTCAGTTTTCTTCCTGCTATTATTTCTTGGTTTGAATACCAACTACTTCAAGTTTCCAACTGTTCACCACAAAACATACAGTCTGCCATCATCTACCCTCTACTATGAGTCAGTTTTTTGGTAAACCACAGATAGGGCCCATCATTAGTAAAACCCCACATGAACAGAGGGGAGCACACAGAGAGATGACCTGTGGAGAAAGTAGTCTCTTCTAATAGGCTTAGACTGGTCTAGACAATGCGCAGTAGTCTACTTCTACTGCAAATAATCGGCTTGTGCAGATGGTCAATGTAAATTTATACCCCAGCTGAAACCACTAATGTCTATTTTCAACGTTGTCATACATCAAGAAGTTTGTTAACTACAATTATTACACGGTTTTGTTGAATGCTCGATTCCGATCAATCACAGCATTCTACAGTTTGTTATTTCTTTATAACAGACCGTTGCTATGTATAACAGACCGCTGCCATGGGTGTAGCTCTGCTGTCAGACTCTGGAGAACCATTTTTGTGTGAGATTATTGATTTCTTAAGTAAGTAGCTGTGTAATAAGCGGGATAATGTACAGCTAGCGGGTCAGTGTTGTGAAATAAACCCCTTCAGGTCGATGCAGGACCCCCTGTCTGGGTTTATTTCACAACAATGGCCGGCTCGTTGTACTTTATCCCTCACTAAATATACAATTCAAATAAGGGGTGGGCGATATGGCTTATAAATAATATCTCAATATTTTTAGGCTCTGCTTGATTTAACCCTTTAATGTGTACGATCATACTAGCGTGATCATTCTTGCAAACTAATCTGAACACTTTGAGGTGGTGTACTGTCACATTGAAGTCAGATTGGTCTTTGGAAATGTATTCTTATTAAGTTTGACTTAATATTCACACAAATTCAATTGATTGACTTATTGAATTTATGTGAAATTGCCTACCACCAAAAGAAGATCACTTTTATTTTGAAGTCAGTTCTTGGTCGCTTTTATTTTTAAGCCAGTTCTTACACGCTCTTACATACACGTACCGTAAAACAACGTAGGGGCTAGTTTGACCATCTTTCTCGAAGTGGAGGCTGGCATCTTACATTACTTTTTCCGACCTCAACACGTACAAAAAGGAAAAGGAAAAGTTAACACAGTCTGGTTTGTCCGTTCTGGGCTACTGTAGAAACATGGTAGTGCAACATGGCAGACTCCATGAGGAGGACCCACTCCCTATTAGATATAAACAGCTCATTCTAAGTTAACAAAAACACAATGATTCTTAGTTTCAGGTGATTATACACTAAAGAAAACATATATTCGATATATCGCCTATCACTAATTCAAACAGAAAAGTTTTTTTTTTTTTAAATAGACCGTGAAAGCATCACTCACATGACATGAAAAGAATATGAAAGTCTTCTCAGGATTAGCATAAAGGTAATTCAGCCTGTAATTAGGATTAAATAATAACCTGCTGCTATTTAACTGTAGCTTAAAGCAACCGACTCCATAACTGTTTAGCTAAACACACATCGCTGCCCTTACTGTCCTTCTGAGCATAATGTGTGTAGTGCAAACATAAAAGCAAAGAGCCATTTGAGGGCAGAGACCTTGTAAGTGAATGCATGGATTCACACCAGAGAGAAAAACAACACCAAATGCATGAACATGAAATAAAACTGTGTACACTACCAGAGTATAAAACACAACAAGGCTGTTAATGTCGTGTTAACAAATGGTAAAAAGTCACACAAAATGTTCTGCTGGATGCCACTTGGGAGTATTAAAATATTTGGACAGAACAAATGTTTTTTAAAAGGAGAAATTAGCCTGAAAAAGAACAATTAACACTTATGTTTGTAACAGAAAGCTACTACGGAGCTTTTAAAACCAGAAACAAGCAAATTGTCAGCCAGGCGTGGTGTCGCCTCCCCGGTTTAAGTCGACAGCTTCAGGCTCTTCCAAAGACAACAACGATTTTAAAGGCTGTTGTTGACAGAGTGCGATTATACAGCAACCAATCGGCCTCCTCCTAGATTATAAACCCAACACACAGTTTTTCAATCTTTACTAAGTATGAATGAAAAGAAGCAGATAGGAAACTGATTTAAGAACAGGATAAAAAACACAACGAAATGAAATGAGACGTGAAAAGTCGACAAACTGGACTACATATTTAGACTTTGAGCGCTTCCTGGAAGAGTTCACACATGAATACTGATCAAGACTATTAATCACACAGCAGTACTGTAGACTATAAGTCTCTTCCACGTTTTTTTTTTTTTTTTTACAACTTCTGACGCCTGGTTATCTGTAAGCTCATCAGTGAGTCTACATAGTAATTTCCCAACCAAAGTCTTTACAAAACCTCTGCCTGTTTTACATCATCAACAACACCCAACTATGAGTCATCGCTCGTCACAGGCAACGTGATTTACACACCACTATACTAGGCTACATTAAACCAAAGCTCAGCAGGCTGAACAAGGCCGCTGTGACCTGTTTGAGACACACTGTTAACACCCGTTTTATCAGCAGTGGTGTAAAGAAGAAGAAGAAGAAAACATTGTTTAGGCTATCCATCATCCAAACATCCACCAACACCCCACTGTTATCATCTCTTGAACCAAGTTTAGACTACACATTGTCTAAAACTAAACAGACACGGTTAAAGTCAAATTGCACAATAAACTTGCTACAACTGAACGGACAACTGATCTCCTCACACAGACAACAGGAGTCTACAACAGCTAACAGAGCGGAAGATTTAGGCTAAAGTCACACTAATGTGTTTTCGTTTTAAAACAGCCAACTTGCTACATTTATGTCTAACGTCCACACTACTTCGGTGTTTTAGAACCCTTGAAACGGAGAGGTTTGAAAACACTGCTGACGCCATTTTAGTTTGAAAACTCCGGGGTTGCATTTTAGTCTGGAAGAACAGAAACGGAGAACTTTGAAAACGATGACTTTGCTTCTTGATTGGGTCTCATCAGGCTCTGTCTACATGCATACAGATATTTTCAAAAACGAATATTTACCCCTCAGTTTAAAAAAAAAATTCTGTACACACGAAAAAACACACGCAAAAACGACTCAAAAAGCTCGCCGTAATATTTACATCTCACCACAAGTGAGATCACAAGTTAAGGGTCAATGAATTTTGTTCCCACCCTTCTCATTCCCTTTCCTTCGGCTTCATTACAGTCAGTTCGATGACAGTTATTGTTGGTGGGGGGGGATTCCTGGTCGAACCTCATAACTCTTGTCATCACTCAGCTGTCATCAACTGTCTCTTTACATGCATAAATGACAAATGATTCAGATTTATGTCCGTAGCCCTTCTGAGTGCTCCAAACCTCACCTTCAATCGGCCAAAAGCACATTCAATCACCATTCGGCCTCAACATGTTTAATGTGTTCACCACTTTGGCCTCTTGTGACTGGAACATCGGACTGGAGCAGCTCTAACAAAACGTAAGAAAGCAGGTAGTTCGCCATCTTTGTTATTGTGTCTGGCGCATGCTCATTACACAAAACAACAATGGGAATGCACGAAATGAGGAGAGGATGTCATCGTTTCCCAAACGCTCCATTTTACACGTCAACACAGATACAACGAAACTGGAGTTTTTTAAAAATTGGCACCTTAGAAGCCGTTTTTTGTGACCCAAAACTCTTGTGTGGACGAGAGGCCAAAATGTGGAGGAAAATATCCGTTTAAAAAAAATATCTGTTTATGTTTAGACAGGGTGTCAGTCACAATATGTCCTTCCCTGATTGGTCACGGCCATATCATGTGACACTTCTCCAGAAGAAAACAAACGACACAGCCGTGATAACATGCGACTACCAGTGGTTAATTCAACGTGGATAACAAATTATAGACGTTGCTGACCTTGTTGTCTCTGCTAGCAGCTGTTGTGCAGTTAAATTCTGCATTTTATAATGCTACTACTGCCGCAATACTCCTGCACAAGCAGAGCGATTTGCGATCGCAAAAGGATTTGCGAGCGGCGTGTCCAGCAGCGTTATCAGCCCAACAGAGCAGACGGCTGAAAGCACGGTTTGCGGCTTTGAGGAGGGCAATGGACATAAAATGGAGTACTTTCCTTTTGTTACCTATGCTTATTTTGTTCTGCACAACTATCGTGAAGTTCACAAAGAAACTGTAAACAAAGCATAAATGCTGTTCTCCAGTATGACAGGGACTTCCAGCTACGAGTGTGAGCCACATCCTAGTAAATTCTGCTTGATGTTAGTTATTTTGCCTCCTCTACCAGGCAGCTGACAAGTACCATTTGAAGGTCTTTCATGCTATAAATGTCATCTGTGGTTTAAGAAAAAGCAAGTTTCATGCCCTGGAAATGCTCTCGCTCATGCTCTCTACATCTCCATTGGTTAGACAAATAATCAAACTAAATGGTTATGTGCCTAGAGTGCATTTACTATGCTGGTACTACATGTATATGTAAATGAGCCTGTCAATGTCAGTTTTGGAGAGGGGCTGAATGTGTGAATGGGCCACTGTTAGCAAAGCGTTAAATAGTCAAATGCCTCCAAGGCACTGAATCCTTTGTTCATTCTGCCCAACTAATTGACCCAATCTGTTGGTTTTTATTAGTTGAACAGGGGGTTACACCCTGTCATACTGTAGCACAGCACTTAGGAAAACCAACAGACAGGAGGCTCAACTGTCTGCCAATGGTTTCAACAATATTGGAGCAGAAATGTTCGTATGTAGGCCCATACCCGCCTTTGCAACATCACAATAACTTAATTAACAAGTTTTTTCAAGGAATCTATCTTGTAGAGCTGCAACTAACAATTATTTTCTCGATTAATCCATTAGTTGTTTGGTCTATAAAATGTCAGAAAATTATAAAAAAAAATATCGTCAGTGTTTACAAAAAAACAAGATGACGTCCTCAAATGTCTTGTTTTGTCCACAACTTAAAGATATTCAGTTTACTGTCATAGAGGAGTAAAGAAACCAGAAATATTCACATTTAAGGAGCTGGAATCAGAGAATTTGTACCTTTTTTTTCTTAAAAATGACTCAAACCGATTAATTGAATATCAATATTTGGCGATTAATTTAATAGTTGACAACTAATAGATTAATCGTTGCAGCTCTACTATCTTGGTTAAAATGAAAGGCTAAAAAGTTATAACGTGCTTTTGGTTTTGAATAAATAATGAAGTACACCAAGTACCCGAATGGAAATAAGAATGGGAAAGATTTGGCGACATGATGTGACTGTGTGACTATGGATTAAGCATTGGAGCACAACCTGTTTTACCTGCTGGCCTTAGACCAGCCAAAACTCGAGAAGCAAACCAAAACCCAGTTCAACAATGCAATGCCTTTACATGAATGATAAAAAGGACCTAAAGCCTTTCTGTAAATACTCCCAAACACGTGTTAAGAACATTTTTATATTCATTTTTGAGTAAAGCTACAAAGTAGAGTTCTTGTTTTGAAGAAATCATATGACTTTGAGGATAAGTGAATAGCCCTATAGAAAGCAACTTTTGTGTGGATGATCTTGTATAAGAATCAAGAACTTGTGAAGAAACACGTTTTCCACTTCAACTTATTGATTCCTGAAAAACTGTGAACCAACTGCGCTTCTGTCTGCATTGCAGTTTTCCCTCGTGTCAACACACATGTGTACTGTTTATAATACAGTGGACGGAAGCTAACTGTGTGCCAAGTGTGGTTTAGCATCACAGAAGACAGCAGGGATAGAGAAAAATAATCATATGTCTAACATGACAGAGCAACTACTACAGCATGGTGGAGGGGACATCCCCACTTCTAGTCACAATGACCCAGAATCAGTTAATACTAGATGCAACACAGTATCTCCAACTAACTTTCAAATCTAAGATCTACTCTTTTAAGCCTAATATTGGGGGATTTCCTTTCCCCGTTAAAGGGGGCCCCGTCGAGCTTATTGCTCATTTCTGACTCAATAACCAAAAATTCAACTGCCATTTAACCTGTGGCCTTGAGGGAAATCATGCACTAGTGCCTTATCCTAATATCAGCCCAGTTTGGGAAACACCCAGAACAAGCAATTTCATTTATGTTTTACTCGTTTCAAGAGCAAACAGTTCATAAATGAGCCTTGGTTTCCAAAGCCCAGGCCCTACGGAGTTGATCAGTTTCCAACATACTAGGGTACAACAAGAGGAAACATGATGTCTAATGCTGGGTACACACTACATGAGAACCAAGACGATTTTGGGCCCAATTTTTTGATGGTTCTAAAGATTATCTTTCCAGATATTCCTGAGGTGTGAGGTATGTTAAGAGTGTTTTTTTACATCCCCCGATCGTCTCAGAAGTCCATCCTGGCCGCACCAATTTCAAATCGTAAGAATTAAACATTATATTATTACAATATTTACGATTGGATCTCCTGTTGTGTGTGGGGAACCCCGAGGAAAACCAATAACGCAGAAGGACAGACAACTACCATGGCGGCCGCGGCTAATGCATGAGCTAATGCAAAACGCGAAGCATAAAGTAGTAATAAGATGGAGCTCAGATATGGAGGACCAACTTGTTGATTTGTGGTAACAACACAAGTGTTTATTTAACATGTCTCCATCCATTATTTTTCTTTTTCTTCGTGAACATCACTAATTCTTCCTGCCCGTTGTCCACCATGTTTGTTTACACTAAAATCACGTTTAAATCGCAAGAGATTTTGCGAGATTCACGATTTTTTGAGTCGGGATTCTTGTTGTTCATGAATGTAATCTGTTAGTGTGTTGTTGCTGTTTTGACCAAATTGTTGCTCACCACACACTATAGGAACAAAACTGTTGAATTTAACATAACGTGTGTGGGGTTTCTCTCACATTTTCAATTTGAAAACTCTTTTACTGTTGGCCAGCCTTTAGCAAATCACTTCTTACACAAGACATGAGTTTAAATGCCATTTATAATTGATTATCAAAGTGTGGTGTCCATGCGGTTATTGTAATCATTCAACAGTGTGCCAGACTGAAAAGGTCAAAGTCTTCAGAGTTGAGAAGGCAGTTCACTGTGTACCTAAATTAATCAGCTCATCTGTCTCTTTTTAACTCACAACATAACAGCCAAGCCACGTCTTCAACACAATCAAATAAAAAAAGAAAGGAAGAACTGATGGTCATCTGAGCACTATGAGTACAGGACAGGGATTCTGTGAGACAGCCATTATACTCGTAAGATCATCCAAAAACATTTTACTATGACTATGAAGATTAAGTAAAGTGTTTTGTTCTTTCCAGACACCAAGAGAAATAAGTAAAGCAGCCAACTAGCCGTGCATTTCTTACCCTGACTGAGAGGCCATGGCCCCAACCACTGAAACATTGGAAGGAGGAGGGAGGAGGATTCAAAGGATCTCCCAGGGATTCAGAAGTATTCTCGTTATGACTTGTCAGCCTAAATTTCTACGCCAACCTCCTCCAGTGAAGACAACCTGGCCCCCTTTTTATTTCTAAATGTATCTGTGGGCATCCAGCTAGAAGAGTGTAACTACAGTTTCTTTACTCGACTCGAAGGTACAGTGTATTTCCTTGGAGTGGTGACAAATCTGACTTAGGGAGGGGAGGTGACTGCTCGCTCTCGGTAGATACCACGTCGGCAAACAGCGGGGGTAGTCACACGCTAGGAAACGTCAAAGCTTTTCTTTCTGTTTGTGTAGTGTTTTGAGGTTAAAGCATGTGTGGAGAACAAGAGGCTGTGGGTGGGTAAGTGTGCAAATGTTAAGAGTGAATGCGAGACTGAAAGATGGGATAAAAAAAGAGATTTGGCACGAGTGTGAGACAGTCCTGGTGGTGCCTCTTGTCTTAAATGCTAACAGCACTGTGGGCCAATTTTAATCTTCAACTATGAGGAAAAACAGCCCAGCAAGGAGTCTTTTAATTGCAGTCAATTAACCATATGAATTATCTAAAGGAGGCACTTGTGCATGGAGGACAGAACCTGCCAAAAATAAATGAATAAATAAATAACTCGATAAATAAATAAATGTCATTAAATGTAGCAAAAATAAATACATAAATTGATATTTCTGTTTTAATTTGTTTCTTTATCTATTTATCTTTGTATTAATTCCCTTATTTATTTACTATTCTGTTTAATTTTCCCTTTTATTTATGTATTTATTTTTCAAATTTACTTATTTTGTACTTATTTTTTATTTATTTTATATTTATTTCTAAATGTATGTATTTGTTTATGTATTTATTTATTTATGCACGATTTTCCCTTTGCATTTCAACCCTTATTTATTTCCCAAAAACTTGTTTTAAGGGAAAATCAAACAGAAGACTAAATAAATAAGGGAATTGATACGCAGATAAATAAATAAAGCAAATTAAAACAGAAATATCAATTTATGTCACATTTTATCAATGAAATAATGGCTGCATTTATTTTTAATATTATTTTTGCTACATTTTTAATTTATTTATTTATCAAGTCATTTATTTCGGCAGGTTCCGTCCTCCATTCTTATGGGGGCTCAACACGACAACAAAGCATAGTGATGATGAGACATTTATAAAGACTGCCGAAACATTGCAATACATCAATGTCTAAAACAATTAATCTTACTAATTACACCTTCAAAGAAGAGAGACAGCGAGAAAAGAGAGAGGAAAGAAGTGATACTGCAGTTTAATACACCTTCAAACTCAAAATTAAAACAGTAAAACAAAAGCTGATAAAATAAGAAGTGGTTTAAGAAGAGAGGATTAACGCTAAAGAAATAAATGAGCTTGTCTAAAGAGCCTTAGAGCTATATTAATTTACAAAAGAGCCTCACAGGCCAATTAAGGGGAAAATCTACAGGGAGGAAGACTGCCTCGAGAGAGCAGCGAGAGGGGAACAAAATCTCACCTCTCCCCGAGAATGGTATGATCCACCTCGTCCCATAAAAGGAGATGTTATTTTACACCACAGGGCCTCTCCTCCGTGTGATGTCACTGCCCTCAGTAAGACCCAGCCAATCGGGTCCCATCTTTCCGTCAACAACCTCCCTCCCTCCCCCACTATGCCCGGAGCACAGGGCAAAGCACCGTGCAGCCTGTTAAAGAGACAGCGCGCTGTTTCCGGCGAGCAGGTTGTAACAAACGGGAGACGTTTTCATCATCTATACATGATGATGACATGCTGACAAATGTGTTATCACACGCCGCAAAGATTTTTTTTATCTAGTAAAAAAAACTGGCAGCATCATGCCATTTCACTTCTTCCCGGTGATGTTAAGATTTGATCACTTCTAAAGAACACTTTAGAGGTCTGGCTCCTTGATATATTATAGATAAGCACCAAAGAGTTGGTACACACAGACCCAGATCCTTTGGCAGGGGCCCTTCGGCTCTTTCCAAAGTTCAGATCGATAGCTAAACATCTTTTAAACTTAGCCTGAAACTCTTTAAAAGGAACAGCGTGTAACATTTTGGGGAATCTATTAACAGAAACGGAATATAATATTCATAACTTTTCATTAGTGTGCAATCAGCTGAGACTGAATGAGCCCTTCATATCTTCACAGGGAGCGGGTCCGCTTCACGGAGTCCGCCATGTTTCTACAGTGACACCAAACAGTATAAAAGCAAAGAGACGAAACTCCAGTGCTACCGCCATTTTGGACTGACAACGCTTATCATATTTATAATATTTTATTGTTCAGCACAGGCCATTTCGGTAGAAAATTACAATAGAATAGAAATAATTTTGTGCAGCACTTTATAGGCGGATGTTTTACTGGCTTCCGGTAGTCACTTTCAGTCCAAAATGGCGTAATCGTAGCTTTGCTACTTGGCGCTGACGTTGCAATAAAGTGAACAGTTGACTTCCACTTCTTGGCAATATCCGTTCTTTGGTAGCACAGCCAGACACTGGCTCTAGCGAGAGCCTTTAAGTGTTTTTACGTTACCTGAAGCCCACAGTAGTTCTTTTTCTACAGGTATATATTACTTTAGGGAACATGCATAATGATTTTGTCAGATCATTTTATAATCTTTATGATTGATGTACTGTTTAATTATGGTGTCACTTAAGGGATAAGGAAAAGTGAGCAAGAGAAAAAGTTCTGACATAAAATGATGACATCCAGATTTGGGGAAACACCCTTTGACTCAGTTTACAATCACTTTATTGTGACATTTTGAAATGCGTAGCTCATCCGGTCATCAATGGAAACTTTAAGATTGCACAGAACTGAGACGGGCTCCATGTATTTATGATCAGGGCGCACGTTTTCTTGGAAATACAGAACTGTATTGAATAATTTGATCTAATCTAAAACACTTTTTTCCTGCTCTCTTACTCTCTCGGTCTTAAGTTCATACTTGCATGTAGTAGTCAGTTATTATCAGCACATCAATTATATATATATGCCATTCATTTTTATAAATAGAAACAGGCTACTACCCTTGGTTTTTTAATCAATAACAATCTCATTACGTAGAAAATGCAACTGAGCAGCTACAAAGCCATGTGATACCATTAAATTAGTATGGAGTCTAAAAATCACTATGATGATCACAAATGGGCCCAATTTTTACTTCCCCAGTTAGATTACTTACATTGAAGTTTTCTGAAATTGTATTTTTAAATATACAAATGAGCAATTATCTAATGCTTTTGCTGAATTTAGGAGAAATCTATAGACGTAAATGGAAAATAATATAGTCAGACATACACCTAAATGTGTATTTTGGATGTTTTCTTTCCACTATTCTGAAATAAGACATGTTATGGAAGCAAAATAGCCCAAAATCTCAAAATTGACCAGTGCATGAAAATAACAATATTTTTGACTGGGGTGTTTCCCCTTAATAAGTAGAGAAAAACACATAAACCGTTTTCTGCATTCATACAAATGCTGTTAACAGAGAGTATTTTATAATGCATCGGAACAACACATTGTCAGTAATGGGTACAGATGGGCGGTCAGTGCCACCTCCCCTGGTGCTTTTGAAGCAAACCTGCTGACAGCAGGCATTCCAGAGGGAGGGTCCATTCAAATGCTGCAAACCTGCCTCATATAAGCAGCTGTTTGGGGACAAGCGCCGTCAGGACTGCACCGCTACGAGAAGGTCTCTATCAAAAATGGCCCCAAAAAAGAATGACTTCTGACTTTAAATCAACACTATCTTACAAAAGCATTACTTTCCTTAGGAAACACAAATGGTAATAGTGCAAAGACATATTCATACAACAAAAGCAGTAATGAATACACCTAATTTTCTGTCTTCCTTTTATGTCAAAGTATTTAGCTGTTGATGTTTGAGGAAGACGGTGTCAAAATTAGGATTAAGTCTGAGTATTCAGAATTCTTTAGTTCCTGCTTCCTCAATATTTCTTTGAAGCTCCAGATTAGCTTTAATTAACATATCAAAACAAGGCTCCAAGCCTTGATTGGCATGTTCTCTAAACAACTGCTTATATCCTTTCATTCAGGCAGGTTTGAAGTATTTGAACTGACTCACAGCCTGGAATGCCTCCACTCAGCAGGCGTGCATTATCTGAATCACAGGGAGCTGGTAGCGTTTACCAATAGGAGCCCAGTGCTGTGACTAGTGTTCTGCATTTCAAAACTAATTAATAATAGATTCATTAAGGCGCGCTTTGTATAGTTGACATCCAGCAAACAGGTTTAGTAAGAAGTGGAGTATTATTTACAATGAACACAACCCACTCTGTGTTTGAAAACTGCACAAAATGCCTCTAGGACAGGGACGTCTTAATGCCGAGATCTTAAAATCAAACTAAAAAAAAAACTTTCACAAGCAACTTGCTTTTAGGATGACACTATTTAGGTGAAGTGCAATGGGATGTTACACTGGGTTTTGCATTTGGATTAATTTATTTTCCATCGCTAAATTGTACTTGTTTTGTATCGTGACTAGGGGTGTCAATCGATTCAAATTCGCGATTAATCGCAAATGAATCAACAATTTTTTATCTGTTCAAAATGTACCTTACAGGGAGATTTGTAAAGTATTTAATACTCTTATCAACATGGGAGTGGGCAAATACTTGCTTCATGCAAATGTATGTATATATTTATTATTGGAAATCAATTAACAACACAAAACAATGAAAAATATTGCCCAGAAACCCTCACAGGTACTGCATTTAACACAAAACAATATGCTCAAATCATAACATGGCGAACTCAAGCCCAACCAGCAACAACAGCTGTCAGTATGTCAGTGAGCCGACTTGACTATGACTTGACCAAAACTGCATGTGATTATCACAGCGTTATTTAGCCTCCTTCGCGACAAGCTAGTATGGCATGGTTGGGACCAATTGGAATTCCTTAGGTTTTCTAGTTTCATATGATACCAGTATCTTCACTCTAGCCCGCTACAACCTAGTTGCATTAAAGAAATTAGTGGCATTAAAACTAATTCAACTCGTTAACTTTGACAGCCATTTCATGACCCCTCAAGACAGCGTAATAGTCTGTGGTAAAGTAAATAGCATACAAAGCCAAACGATAGAAAGTTCATGTGGATTTTGACTTGAAAATAAAATCAGATGAGCTCAGAAACAAAATGCTGCCACTCACAGCTTTGACACAAATAGCACAATGCTCAGGGTACTTTTTTCCGCCTCATTGTTAGTGGAACATGACACACAATCCTCCATTATCTTGGCAACATTTCCAAAGAACCTGTGTCATTCAAGCTCTTCAATATGCACACCAAGCTTACTAATTTCACGACCCTTTTCACCCATATCTAATCTATAGTAAGACTTTAACAATTTACAAATCACTCACTAAGCTTTAAGTCAATATTGATTCAACATATTATGACGCAACTATAGTTTAAACTTAGCATGGTCAGTACACTTAGATAAAGTGTGGTTTTATAATCTTGAATAGCTCCGTTATTCTAAAATTGTGAAAATGGTTACCAATGTCCCGTTAAAATTCTTAGGGTTAACCGTGAAATCATCAAGACTTGATGAGTAAAAGTAGCCTTTCAAGCAGATATACAAAAGATGCTGAATTATTAATAAAACAGTGACTAGGGATGTCAGCGATAATTAAATGAGAATATATACACACACACTGGTAGTTCACAAAACTGTCACTTAAGTATTTGTGTAATCTAAGATAACTCCTCTAATAAAGTCTTTAGGCACAACATCATTATTACGTTTAAATTTTGTTTGGCAATTTCTTAAAAACAACAGTAGTAGTGGGAGCAGGAGGAGTAATTTTGTGAATATCTAATTAATTTTAATTATTCTGCAAAAATGGCCCATGTCAATCGTTTAAATAAAGCTTTTGTATGTATTATTTTCATAAGCTTTTAATAATTCACAGATTATTGCTCATTACTGTAATGTAATGCCAAGAAACACTTAAAACCTATCTTGGCTTGGTCAAACAGATAAACCTCAACTGTTTATATCAGGTTCTCTTTTGGCCTGAGCCATTAATGCTTACATACATGAAACACTCCACCTAATGGTCTATTACTCTAACCTTGCACGGCAACTGTATTTTCTTGCGATGTCACGAGATCACGCGAGAATTGCCGGATCACATATCACAGGACAATTCATGGCTTCAAGTAATGCATTAAGAGAGGCGACTGTTCGCTCTAAACAACATTGAAAGAAGAGCAAAGACCGGCACTGAAGGCTTTTCACGATGGAAAAGATGTTTTTGCTCTTCTCCCAGGTCCGACTGGCCAAGTTTGATTGACATATGGTTCATCCAATCACCTGCCAAGTATATTTTGAAAGCAGTCATTCCTATTTATCACACATGATAACAAGAGAAGTCCAAAATCACCCCAACCCTACTGAGGAGTCATAGGGATTTTTGTGCTATGTGATAGTTTTCCATATATCAGTCACAATCTTATTCCTCAGAGAGCAGTCTGGGCTAAATTTGACTCTGGGATATCTGCCGGCCTACAAATAGAAACATGCTAAGCTACAGCTTACTACTCTGAACCTCTAAATAAACCTTCACACTCACCAGAGCGTGCGTTTTAATACATGCTGTTGCCAAATGTGAACGTGAATGAAGAGCCCAGTTGATGAAAAATTACATTGTAGGATTCATAAACATTAGGGTCTTTGCCATGAAGAGTTCCTGTGCAGAAACTTAGCATAGCAATATTAGTTTCTGTCGAATCCATAGACTGTATATAAGAAGTGGACGTAGTCACCGTGACGTCATCCATTAGTTTGTGGACTGCCGTTTTGAAGCCACGAGTTCGGCATTTTGGCCATCGCCATCTTGATTATTTGCAACCAGAAGTGACATGAGAGGGTGGAGCTTTTTAGGCGACCTAAATGTTACAATTAACTTTCATGACCTCAAAACACACTGTGCAAGGGTTAAAGTTGTAAGACAAAAACAGGGACAACTCGCAGACCGGACAACGGCGTGGTAGCAACCTGTCAATCACAAGGTACTAGGGCTGTCCCGAATACCTCATAACTCATGTTTACAATGTTTACTGAGGTAATAAATCAAGTGAGAAGTAGGGTCATTTTTTCATAGACTTGAAAAAATGCAAGTTTAAGACACTTCCACATTGGCTTCACTTTTCAGACCAGAGGTTGCCCGCTGGTTGAATCACTTATTACAAAATCTATGTATTTCATAAATCAATACTTGCTGTACTTGCTCATTTTACTCTTCTGGATCCATCTCACTAACTGGGATTTTTACTGTTTATGTTACTGATCCATTTGTTATTGCCTGCAAAGCACTTACCCTGCTGTGAAAAATGCTATGCCAGTGATTTGTATTGCCCTTTATCAGAAGCATTACTGTTCCACTAGTCTAAGAGTGAGTGTTATAATGTGCAGTATCTCACAGCACGGATGTGTGCCAGATCTGTGAAATGAAATGGCCTTAATGAGCTTCACCTCCACTGGACTATATAGCCACATGAGAGCTTAACTCACATCCTACAGAACAAAAGCTGAAGAACAGATGCATGAGGTCAGGACACAGTGAGTAGCATATTTTTCTGCTGTGTGAGCAGCCGTACTGAGGGATAAAAAAAGAGCTGCTGATGTCTGATTAGATTCGGGGCTAATTAAACTGGCAGACTCTGGAAGAGCCTTCAAACAACTTACTTTCGTCGAGCTTCTCTTTATAAAAGGAAATAAGATTTGATTATAAACGTACAGGTCTTAGCTGAAGACACAATTAGCTCTAAATAATAGCATATACAATTAACAAACCACATGATTGCTATGATTCCTTTTTGACTTCACATTAAATTAATTTCAATTATCAAAAGGGAGATGAAGGTGATAAAGACAAGATAAAGTAGTATTGTAAAGCATGCGGTTTATTCCGACAAGGAATACTCAGTTTTAAGAGGGCAGCCCTGACAATTACTTGTTGTTGTCAAACAGTCTGGAGCTAGGTATTGCTCATTTTCCAAACATCCAGCCTGGAAAACCACACTGTACTACCACCGCAATGTACAATGGATGTGTCAAAGGGCCAAAGAAAACATGCACCCCACTCCCCTGTCTGGAATGGACAAACAAGTCACCACCATAACATCTCGACAGAACATGTGCACGATGTGCCCTTTGCTTGGCTACAGAGGAAACAGTTATACTGAAACCACAGCGAAACCTAAACAGGAAGTGAAGACGATTTCATAGTGAGCTGCGTCACAGGGAGCACAAGATGACAGGAAAAACCTTTTATCTGCCGTAACACACTGACCACATTTACATGGACGTTTATTATGAGCAATAAAACAGTATTTCAAAGAACTGTTTCGTTATTATTCCCATAATTTATCAGTACTGACATTGGGAGTCACCTGATTTTAGGCAGACAAATGTCTCATGTGTCAGCTTAAGTTTTCCCGAAGTGCCTCTGTGCTACCCCAAAACTACAACCCCCAGTCATCTTGCAGTCACATGCTTCTTCCTTATATCGCCTATCAACATCTTCATTTTAAGGACAATGTACAACATGATGAACTATTAACAGTTTAAAATAACATGTTGTATCTGAAAAAGGGCTCGGCAATATGGCCAAAATTCACAATATAGGTCATTTCATATCTCGATATCGATACAACACGTTTTCGGGGAATTCAGTAAATAAATAGTCTTTATGAAATAACCACATGGTAAAGCCTATTTGTGTGTACTCCCGTGTGAATTAAATACTGGAAAACTAAATAGACATTTTTATATTGTTTTGACGATATATATCGTCATATTGCCCAGCCCTAATCTGAAACGTCTCTTTTATTATTCAATATGAAGGTAAATATTCTCAAATGTTAAAGTTGATCTTTGGTCATATCATCTCAGCATAGCCTGATTAATCACCGAAACAGCTTTCACAACATCAACATCAGCTTGAATTAAAGTTTCTGACATATTGCCATCACGTTACACCCTTCATGTAAGTTTAGCAAAGGCATAATGTTTAATCTGCTCTTTTTACTGTGAAACATGCGAGTAGATTCAAATGGTATCTATCAAACATTGTGATTGCAAACCGAGTCAAAAAATGTTGTAAAAAAAACTCCGACTGAGGGATACTATAGTTAATTTAAGCTGTTTACATGTGCTTTAACAAGTTGGAATAGTCATGTTTACAACCATTATGCTTACTCAGACTGAGCTTGTATCTATCAATGTATTAAAAAAAGAATTTCTACTTCGGGATGCACCGATATGGGATTGGATATCGGGCTGATACTGACTCATGACGCTGGATCTGGTATCGGTGACAATGGGGCCGATCTATTCAATTAAATTCTACGTTTAAATACTATATACATGTTGATGTTCTGTTTAAGGTTTGACCAATTTGTTGCTGCATTAACAACGTTTCCACTTGAATTGTAATTCCTGTTAATTTTGAAGATTTTTTACCAAGTTGCTGGTGTGCGATTTATTATTTTAATTATTTATTTTATTATATATTTATTCATCACATTTTGTTTTACAAAGATAGGAAAGCAATGTTTAAGTCACGCCTGATGTTGCCTTACACATAAAAGAATGATCCCAGTCACTTCCACACAGAGAGGCATACAGGTTACTAATTTAACACAGGTATCGGATCGGTACTCGGTATCGGCCGATACCCAAAACCCAGGTATCACTATCGGTATCGGGACTGAACAAATCTAATCGGTGCATCCCTATTTTCTACTTTTCTTTTACAGAGTAATGCTTTAATGGTAAATAGTGTCGGTAATGTCACTGTTTAAAAGAGAAGGGAGATGTTTACTTCTGCTTTTATTAAACGTATTGTCAATCCTGCATGTCCACATTAAAATAAAACACTTAGACTAACACTTCCATACACTTAAAGTGTACCCACAACTCAAACAAACTAGCTCTACCACCAGCTGACTACAGATGTTGTGCAAGCTCACAGCTACCTGCCATAAATGAGTTCATGACCCCCAAGCCTCCACCCACCACCATGATGATGTGTCAACCAAGATAAACAAGCTTGATTGCTATATGTCCTTGTCTCCATGTGTCTCCAACCCTGCTAGATACATACATGTGAGCTGTGGTATTCCTAATTGTTACTTAACTGTGGACTTATGATGCATTTTCTGGCCCTTCCCCCAACTGAGGCACGTAAAATGGCTTCCTAGAAAAAAAGCAAATCAGCTGTCCTTTAGCTTAGATCAAAATCTAGATAGACACATAATGTTGCCTTCATGATCAACAGTGAGTGATTATGATTTTTGACTTAAGACAGCTTGGAAGTGACACTTGGAGCAAAGTGCTATAATAAATGCAGGATATGATGTGAGGCTACAACAAACCCAAAAGTTTTTGCTAGTCACTGTGTCAAAAAAACACTGTTATGGACCTATAGGATTACTTTAATTGTCTTGTTTATGACTAGAAAAACTGCATGCAAGTAATAGAAAAGTGTTGCTCTAATTGTGAGTTATCCACCTATAAGAGTTCATCTACAAAACCTGAAGTGTTATTTACACAATAAACAAACTTCTGTTTATTGTTTGCACTTAACAAATGTTAAAATATCATAAAAAACTTACTAATAGTTTGCAAACTTAGGCATGTCAAGCATAGCTAAACAAGAGAAAACAAACATCCGACGTCATGTTAGCCAACGTTACATGGACACAAAAACACCATCACTGCGTTGTCTAGGATACTTCAACGAGGACACAATAAAAGACATATAACATGTACAACAATTACTGTTTAATCATAACTCAAAAGTAGCTGCCCCTTTTAGCAAAGACACGCTACCTTACAGGACTACCTGCATCTTTGCTTTAGCATAGTTAGCTTTAAGAGGCTAGCAGCTAGCAGCTAGGTTGCTATGAAACCAAATGACATTTTCTGCAGATATTTCCATTAACATCCTCTCTAAATGTCCAACAACCACTGATGTTAATCACTAAATCTGTTATGATAGTCCCCATCCTTACCTCTTCTCTTCTTCTTAGGCCCAAACCATTGTAGCTTATTGGAAAGCTCTTTTCTCTTTGTCTTTTTCCTTCCACTTCCAGTTAACACGCAAAATGGACTCAGCTAAATAACACAGCTACAGCAGCTAAAATACTAATGGATGGTGGTGTCCATCTCCATCTTCTCCTTAAAACGCAGCTGCGCATCGAGGGGGAAACAAAATAAATTCATTTTGTCTGCGGTTTATTATCATTATTCCCTGATAACATATAAGTGAGTGAGTGATAGGTAAAGGCTGCTAAGTTAAAGTAGCCAGCAGGTACCACAGACTAGTGATGTGTTGGTCGCGGACGAGCCGGTTCAAAGAGCCGGCTCCCGTCCGAGAGCTGTTTTTTTTCTTTACTTAAAGGGACTGTTTGTAACTTTTTACATGTATAAATCCTACGTTTCCCATGCACGCTCGCATATGCCATTCGCGTGTGTCTACGTTGTTCAGACAAGACTCCAACACAAACTACACGGAAGCACCAAAACCGCAAAGTTATATCTAGTGAAGCCCGTCTGTTAAACAGTGTTGGCCGTGGTCGTAGTAGACGGAGGAGACCGTAGCTTTGGTTTCCAGGGCCAGAGTCTCTGTTGTACTCTGCTCCTCTGCATGCTTGCCTTCAGTCACACACCGCGCGCGTTCTCGCTCCACCTTTACACTACACACTACACACTGCGGAAGAGTTAGTTTAGCTCTGAGAATATCTAGTGAATGTACAGTGGACGTTTGTGCAGAAATAAATGCTGCAGCTCCTCCAGACCAACAGAGGTTTCCCGTGTCTTGTGAAGTGACGGGGCTCCGCAGCGAGAAACGTTATCGTCTCCGACCGGGTGCCGGTGTCTCCCCTGTTTCCTCCGGCTGTGGTCGGGAGGTTGAAGCAGGAAAAGCCAACACTAGGATCAGCAGTGATTCATGGAGAGACCTTCGTCTGGTCAGCTAACATTACTGCCAAGCAGGTGAAATATAGTGATATTGTGGTTTTAGCTGACGCGTGTCGCCTCACTGTTTTGAGCGATGCTCGTTCATGTCTATGTAGAGCGGGAACAAGCGCGAGCCCAACACTGACTTTCGTTGACTTAACGGCCACAGGTGTCGCTGTTAACAAGCATTTCTGATTCTTACAAACAGTCCCTTTAATTCAAGGCAGAATGATAGGACGATCTCCTCCGAGCGGTCTACAGGTACAGAGCAGGAGGGAGAGGAGGAGAGAAAGAGAGTGTGGTGCACGAATAGCAGAAAAGATGAGTGACAGTCGGAAACGAAGCAGTATGTAAAATTATTGTATTCTGGAAATTATAAGGTTTAGTATAATTATATTGAATAATTGACGTGATATATGTGCACACATACTAATCATAGGTCAAAACAGCTAAAGCTAAATTTGGCCTTATTATAAAAGGCAGAAGTGGTAAAATGAAGAGCCGTTTGGGAGCCGAAAGAGCCGACTCGTCTTGGTGAGCTGAGCCAAATGATCTGGCTCATTAAAAAGAGCCTGAATTCCCATCACTACCACAGACAGGACTGGATGCATGGATGGCAGCAAGCGGAGCTGCCTTCAGAGACCGTAGGAAATAGTTTAAATCAACCGAGAACCACCTAACCATGTAAACATTTATAGGGAAGTTATTTTTGTACTTGAAGGGAAATTATTATTTTGAGAGCGGCCATATTCTCGGTTAACCGAATTCCAAAATCACCGATAAGGAAGTTGAGTCAACTGTAATAGAAACATTTGTACTGTGAAGTTTCACAGTAGCTGCGGCCACTAATGATAAATGGTAATTCCCACATGTTATTAAACGCAACATTTGTGTGACGCACAGGTTGCACAGACTTGACAGGAAATCATGGATTCATTGTTCCCTATTTAATTTTTAAATATACAACTAGACTTTTAAATTCAGCTGTCTATTATTACTAATAAAAAACATTCTGTAAATTAATAAAAAGATATGTATTTTAAAATGTATTAATTGATAATATTGATAATGTATTTTCTCCCATCAATTAATGGTGACATTGTGGTGCTTATTGTGGTATTACTCAAACTTAATCTGTACAGCTCACAACTTCAATAAAGCAACGCCATATCTAGTATTCAAAAGACATTACTATGAGATCTTTTAAAAGGATAACGAATCAAAGTTTGTTCAATTTTAGTTTGAAGTTAGGTCTTGTTGCTATACAATTGCAGTTGCTTGTTTCACTGTAAAACAAACAGTTTTTCTTTTTTAAGGCTCTTGCATATTTCCTTGTAAAAGGTTTTATTTTTGCTAAAAAGTAACACATTATAATAACTTTACATACATGAATTTGAGAATAAATGTTAATTGCAGACTTGACAGGAAATATTGGTACATCCTTATATATAAGGTGATACTGGGTCTGTTCCCACAATACTTAAGTGTTTACTATGCAAAAAAATTGTGGACAGTATTCACTGCGTTCACAGGACCTCCTTGTGCTCTCTGTCCCACAAGCTCGGACAAAAATTGGAGGAAAGGGCTTTTGCATATTCTGCACCCTCAGCCTGGAAATTGCTTCAAAATTACCTAAAAATCAAGGAGCTGGTATCATTAAATATTTTTAAATTTAAAATGAAGACTTTAGAAGCAGAGTTTATGGCATGCCCATGTTTTTAGCCCCCTTGTTGTACAGCTGACTCCCAGAAAAGTTCATTTTTGTCCCCCCATTTGTCTTTAGATAGTTATTTTTTAATGCAAATTTTAGTGCTTTTAGTGTTTGTGAATTGTATTTTATCTTTATTTGTGTCTGTGTCTGCAACTTTGTGTTCTTGCTGCTGACCGTCTTGGCCAGGTCTCCCTTGGAAAAAGGGTTCTTAATCTCAATGGGACTAATCTGGTTAAATGAAGGTTAAATAAAAATTAAATAAATAAGATTATGGAGAGCGTTTCATTGTTCCCTATTTCATTTTAAATATGCAACTGGACTTTTAAATTCAGCTGTCTATTATTGTTAATAAAACATTCTGTAAATAAATTAAAATATATGTATTTTAAAATGTATTAATTGATAATATTGATAATGTATTTTTCTCCCATCAATTAATGGTAACTTTGTGGTGCTTAGTTTCTGCCATAAACTTCAGTCCTTTTTTTGTGCTTTAATTTGCAACAACTCATATTTGAGTTGAAGAGTTGACCGATTAGATTAGTCTATGTTGGATAATTAAGATCTAATTCATTCATAAATGATTCCCCAAAAATATTAGCAGTGTTTGATCAAACAAATTAAGAAATATAGTTTTCGTACATTAAAAAAAAAAACCTTTGCACTTCAAGTTACTCAAGCTGCACACATGCAGCACATATTTTAGCATTGTGGAGAGTTTTGTGGTCTGACACACCCAAATTCATCATCATTAAGAGGTAAATTAAACTCATGATTTCAAATAAAACATTTCAAAACACGTTTTATATTATCCTAACAAACACAGTGTTTACCAACATTGACCGTTACAGTGAGATGCTGTTTTTGAAAATATTCTATTTGTAAATTAGTTAACAAAAAGACAATTTATTAACATTTATTCTCAAATTCATATATGTAAAGTTATTATAATGTGTTCCTTTTTTAGCAAAAATAAAACCTTATACAATAGCAAATATGCAAGAGCCTTAAAAAGAAAAACTGTTTATTTTACAGTGAAACAAGCAACTGCAATTGAATAGCATCAAGACCTAACTTCAAACTAAAATTGAACAAACTTTTATTCGTTATCCTTTAAAGAGATCTCATAGTAATGTCTTTTGAATACCAGATATGGCGTTGCTTTATTGAGGTTGTGAGCTGTACAGATTAAGTTTGACTAAAAATATTCTTTAGTACAAAATCACAAATTCAACATGAATAACATATAGAATAGTTTCCTCAGATATTTAAAATTAAATTCTTCAGTGGCCCTACGAACTTGAGAAAATATTGCATTAATAAAAGTAACGGGGGGGGGGGGGGGGGGATGTGTTTTGAAAACAGAACATGACACTTCCCAAAATGATCTCTTCTCTTTAATTTCCATTTTTGCTAAAACTGTACGAGCAGTATTACAGCCCTAAATGTGTCCTGTCCATTCAGATCCAGCCAACTATGATGGATTAGAGGGGGGAAAAAAACATAGCAGAGAGCTAAAATGTACTTAGGGAAACAAACGACAACAAGAAAACGCACTTATTCCGATGTATTTATTCATTTCTTCTTTTTCTTCTTCTTTGGAGGTCCTTGATCTGAATCGCTGCTGCCTCCCGAGTCGGAGCTGTCTGAGGATGAAGAGGAGGAGGAAGAGGAGGATGAGGAAGAGCTGTCATCGTCGCTGTCACTGCTGCCGTCGCTGTCATCAGAAGAGGAGCTGGAGGAGTCGCTGCTGTCTGACGATGAGTCACTTGAGGAGCCGGCTGAATCACTGCCGCTGTCGCTACCGTCTTTAGCCCTGAGAGCAAGCGGCAGAGCACAAAGGAACAACATGAATACAGAAAACAGAACGGCGTGTATTGTTATTAAGTCTCACGCTGTACTTGTTACAGTCTGGCTGTTTTGTCACTTTGCAACGGAGGTGAGAGGGAAAAAATGTGAAGTGATGCTGAACTGCTTTTTACCTTGTTGACTGTGCTTCAGCATGCTCAGTTTACCTACTTCGAAAGTGAAATGGCATGATGTCTACGATGTTACAAGTGTGAAACATCTATATGAAACACAAATATGAAAAGCTAGCATTTGTTTTACTGATGATTATAAAGTATTTAACATGTGTTTATATTTTCCATAAGACATGCATAAAACAAAGTTTTGATTTATCAAATGTACCTCTTTAAAATTGCTGGTTTACCTAGATAGATTCAAGATAATAAATAAAATAAATTAAAAAACACATGACTTGTTTATACAAGTTTTTATTTTATTCCTATTTCAGTGCTTGTCAATGGTACTTTATATATTTATATATATTTATCAAATATTTATACAGTATAGTCACCTATTTTTTTCCACCACTTGTGTACAACAGTCCTGTCTATTCCTCACCTTTATTTGTCCAGCTTTGTTGTCCTTGTTCCTAGCTGTTTTTTTCTATTTCTGTGTAAGTACGCTGTATGATTCCTTGTATGTATATACACGGCGAATAAAAACTGATTCTGATTCTGATAATATATGATGCGGAAATGACAGTAAAAATGGTCAGGAACATTCATTTATGAACAAATTCGCTCTTCTTACGATTGTCGCTTTTAAAAAGTGGGTCCCCAGAAAACAGTTTGGGTAGACTGGAAGACCAGCGTAGTCATGCCGAAGGAAAAACAATCAGATTAGTCTCACCCATCAGGGCTTCATCAGTGTCTTTTTGTCTTTCCTGAGGGGGGACGGACACCTCTAATGCTAATGTGATGATGGCTCTCACACACACACACACACACACACACACCCACACACACAGTCTCGATCTGATGGCATCTGCTCCTCCCACCAACACACAACTACGGCCTGCCACTCCAGAACAAATAAAGCAATTAAACATGACACAACACCATAATTTATGCTGGAGCCAAACTGTCTATAGAGATGCTAAAGTCCAACGTTAAATTATACACTGTAATACCTGTTTGGTGACTTTATTTTTGTAGTCGATAGCCACAAGTTAATTTTAAACCTTTGATGATGCAAGTCAGTGTGTCTGGTGGGAGGTGACGGGCGGCACACATGACCAGAGGAAAAATGTGGAGTGAAATGAAACTTGAAGAGACCCTTTGTCACTGCAGACATTGTGACTTGGCAAACACAGGTGTAGCTAATAGCCTTATTAATTGCTGCACAGCACTGAAATATCCACATCGTTAAGGTTATTAGTTCCACCTGTGTCTGACACGTCACAACGTCTGCTGTGAAAAAGGTCTACAAAACTGATTCATTGGGGAATGATAAGGAAACGAGAGTGGGGGTTAAGTGCTTAAAAGTAAAGGCCTTTTTTTTCTGAAAGACATTTTGACATGTCGCAGTAGAAAAAGCAGAGGTGTAAATTATAAAATGAATGACGGCTGAATTCCATTTAGCTGCTTCAGTTTAAGGGGTCATAGTACTGTGCATGCTGGCTCACTGTCACGGTTTACTTGTAGAACAGAGCCATTATTAATGTTATTAGTAACACCTGTGCTTTTCTTACTATGTCACTACAATAATATGTCATCGCATCTATACATATCTATATATGGCGTCATATCTCATACATTAAATATATAGATGTGATTATCAACAGTAAAACACAAAAAAACTGGGAAAAATTTAAGTTAACAAAGAAAATGTTAAACATATTAGGACATTAGGCTTAACAAACTGTGGTGGCTCACAGTCTTCAATAGTCTCCACTAGAGGGAGCTGTTACGTCACACTTCTATCAACAATGTTCAAAGATAGACTTCTACAGTTTGGGCTTTAAATCAAGAGTGGGACAGTAGTAACGTTGGAAATGCCTTCCGAACATCCCTTCTTAAGCAGATTCTCTAACACCAATTCAGACTTAAACTCCCGTGACTACGACTCTCACGTGCCTTTCTTGTGACTCCAATAACTCACATGTGACCTTATCAACCCTGGTGTGACATGTGTGAATGATGACCCAAACAAATTGACTCCAGTCAGCGGAACTGAAAGAGCCTCTTGAATCTTCAAGACTAAAACATTCCATCTAGTTGCCACTCTGTATGACTACTACTACTACAAACGTGTAAATTAATGTTTTTAATATTAAAATGTAGCAGATTACTACAATGTCAAAATGGTTCAGACTTATAGAAACCTTTTTATTGAACCTCAAACAAAAATATAAAAGAGTGAAAGTATAATTTGGCCAAATGGGCAAAAAGAACTGTGTGTCTATATTTAAGTATTTTGAAGTATATTGTACATAAAGCATGCACTTCTAGTACTTGTTTCACATCATACTGTTTGGAGCCAAAACATCCAACACTGTCACAATATGGTTTAGTATACTCACTTCTTTTTAACTTTCTTCTCACTGGAGCCTTCAGTTCCTGGTCTGTAAAGAGAACAAACGCAAGAGTTTTAGTGACATATTATTATTATTATCTGTCAATAAGCTGAGCTTGAATTGGGCCAGTACTCACAAGTAATACTTTTTTTTTTTTTTTTTTTTTTTTACATTGGATGGATCTTTCTTTGTCATGAAAACAATTAACACTGTTTTTTAGTACATAGTTATCAATTTTGTCCAAGAACCTACATCTGATCATTGACAAAAAACAATAATGTGCAATATTCTTCACCAGTAACTCTGAGTCTGTATTTATCATTATGTCCTCTAGATGGCGATAAATAACAACAGCAATGTCCTCGGCTCATGGGTCAGTTTTTGCACAGTGACAGATTCACAGTATAGTGGAGATGGGCAAATGATACCAAAGCTTGTTTCACTACTGTGAACCGAGATGTTAAAATACATTGTGTCGGAGCTTGTGTACCACGTGACTGATCGATGTCCGAAGCTTCAAACATCACTGGTGCTTTAGAAATCGCCTCATTCTGTTTCAAAAGTTTTGGCTGAAC